>NC_036644.1:8799660-8835363 GCF_002806865.2 Cucurbita pepo subsp. pepo | reverse complement strand
ATTTTTTGCTACTTTTTTTACCTTGTTCTAAGATATGTTAAATCAATCCGGTCCTTTTGTCGTTTTGTTTTTATTTCGATTTGCTCGGTTGTCAATTTGAACATAGCACAGTTCCTTGTTTAACCTTTCGAGCCAAAAATGTTTCATAAACTATCAATTTCTTTTTTAAGTCTAATAGTTTGAGCTTGGTTTCAAACTTTTAAGTGGTTCTTAGATGGGTTTGGATCATGTCGTGCAAGACGATTCTACATATCGAAGTATTGTAGTACTCAATTTATCTTGATTTTCGATAGTTGAAAAAGAGGATTTTTGACTTGCTTTGGCTACGTATCCTTTGAACCCTTGACCTCTCACTGGTGGAATTCTCAGTTTATCTTGATTTTCGATGAATGAAAAAGAGGATTTGACTTGTTTCGACTACGTATCCTTCAAAACCTTGACGCACCACCGGTGGAATGCTCAGTTTATCTAGATTTTCGATGGATGAAAAAGAGGATTGTTTACTTGCTTCGGTTACGTATCCTTGACCTACCACCGATCAATGTCTGAATGTTTTACTNCCGGTGGAATGCTCAGTTTATCTAGATTTTCGATGGATGAAAAAGAGGATTGTTTACTTGCTTCGGCTACGTATCCTTGACCTACCACCGATCAATGTTGGAATGTTTTATTNAATGTTTTACTGCATGAAGAGTTTTAGATGTATTATTCTTTTTCTTAGTTTATTCTTGTACGAACCCATCCATATTAGGTTATTGTTGGTACTTTTGTAATCGACCCGACAAAGGAAGCTAGTAGAGGTATTAAAGGCGATACATCTGTTGGCAAGTTGTCCTCACCCACGGGTGGGACATCGATGTCAGGTCTACGCTATGGTTCGAACATTGACTTGGGAGGTAATCAAGTCAGGGAAATGATGAGCACCAAGGTATTGGGGAGAGTCATTTCTTGCTTCAACCCCGGGGAGTGAACCTAATATCTCCTCGAGTCGACTGGAGAATAGGTCTGGATGGCACGACCAATGCTTATGATTTTACGGAGTACATTGGCACACTCAATCTTCCNAACCCCGGGGAGTGAACCTAATATCTCCTCGAGTCGACTGGAGAATAGGTCTGGATGGCACGACCATTGCTTATGATTTTACGGAGTACATTGGCACGCTCAATCTTCCCTTTTCCGAACTCGGGTTTTTATGAGGTTGGCAACTTCTTTGTGCAAGAAGAACAGACCATCATTCTCCCAAAAACAGAGATTGTGATTAGATTCTTGAATGAGAGTTAACATACGAGACAAGACGTGACTACAAATATCAACAGCTACAATGCCAACAATTTTCGCTTCATTGTGTTAGCTAATTCTATGGTTGTAGTATGGCCAACCGGCTTAAAGTTCGATGGTTGGTGGGGTGAGCTAAAGTACTTTATTCTCAGTTTGATCTACATACATTATAACATAGCGAGTGAGCTAAAATACTTCATTCTCAGTTTGATCTACATACATTATAACATAGTGAGTAAATATCTTCACCGTATCAACTTTAACAGTATTCAGTGTTCCAATCGACCAACTTCAATAGAGTTTAGTGTTGCATTGATGCCAAATAACTTGCTTCAAAATTTCAAAATCTAACATGATGTGAGATCTCACATTGGTTGGAGAGGGGAACAAAACATTTCCTAGGTGTGAAAACCTCTTCTTAGTAGACGTGTTTTAAAACAGTGAAGCTGATCAAAGTTGACAATATTTGCTAGCTGTACCTTTAGACTATTACAAATGGTATCAGAGCTAAACACCGGGCAGTATGCCAGTGAGGACGTTGAGCGCCTAAGGGGGTGAATTGTGAGGTCCCACATTGGTTGGACGGGGAACAGAGCATTCCTTATAAGGGTGTGGAAACTCTTTCTAATAGACGTGTCTTAAAACAGTGAAGCCGACCAAAGTGAACAATATCTACTAGCGGTGACCTTGGGCCATTACAAATGGTATCAGAGTCAGACACCGGGCGATGTGCCAATGAGGACGTTGGGCCCCAAAGAGGTGGATTGTGAGATCCCACATTGGTTAGAGATGGGAACAAATCATTCCTTAGTGTAAAAACCTCTTCCTAGTAAACACGTTTTAAAATCGCGAGGCTGATGACGATATGTAACAGGCCAAAACGGACAATATATACTAGTGGTGGCTTTTGGGCTATTACAAATGGTATCAAAGCCAGACACCGGGCGGTGTGCCAACGAAGACATTGGGCCTCCAAGGAGGCGGATTGTGAGATCCCACGTTGGTTAGAGAAGGGAACAGAGCATTCCTTACAAGGGTCTGAAAACCTCTTCCTAGCAAACCCGTTTTAAAATCGTGAGACTAATGGCGATAGACGATATGTATTACAAATGATATCATAGTTAGACACTCGACGATGTGTCGTTGAGGATATTCGGCCCCTAAAAGGGGAATGAGTAAATAATAAACAACAAAATTCATTTAAACTTGGTTACATTTCAAAAATCATCCATAAAAGAGGGAGGTGTAATACAATAAATATAAAATACTAATCAAAATTATAGACTAAGGGAAAACCTTGTGCAGTCCACCATATTTAATTATTCTATCATATTTTTTAAGTTCTTGAGAATTCGAACATCAAGAACATTTGAAATCTATATTCGATAAACGATTAAATATATCATATGTTCATGTTAAGATAAGTCATTCGGAACAGTTACGCCTACATCTCCCAAAATCCAGAAAAGTCCGAAACCCATAAATCCAGTTCCTCAGTCTTCCATCTCCCTGTGGGCGCACACAAATCCGGAATACCCACCAAAAATTTCCCCCCAGTTTCCTCTATGGCCAAGTCTCCCCCAACCCCAGTTCTATATATTGATCTTTGCTTCAATTTCAGATGTAGCAGCTTATCGGAATCGGGGTTTGATTCTTCTGAAGCTTCTTCGTTCTTTAATGGCGGTGTCGAAAGGGAAATACATCAAGTTTCAGGCCCGGAAATGGTCCACATTCAAGCTTTCCAAGATAATCATGGTCTTCCTTTTGGCACTTGGGGTTTCCATGCTCATCGCTTTCCGATTCTTCTCTCCTCCTGAAAGTTCTCATAGCGAGCTACTCCACCGTCTCGCTTCCGTCCAGCATAGAGCCGTTCATAGGTACTTTGGCAATGATTTTGATTTTGATTTTTGATTTTCGAGCCCAACCCTCTTTTTTTGTTGCAGTGATGGGTTGGGGAAGAGAGGGGATCAGTGGGTTGAGTTCATTTCATGGGAGCCTAGGGCTTTTGTTTATCACAATTTCTTGGTAAGTTCTCAGAATTTTGGATTTCTTTTGGCTTTTTGTTTGGGTTTTGTCATGTTTTTGGTTGAAATGCTTGCTGATATGAATAATTTTGGATANGGTTGAAATGCTTGCTGATATGAATGATTTTGGACAGTCCAAGGAAGAATGCTTGTATTTGATTAGTCTTGCAAAACCTCACATGGCTAAATCAACTGTGGTGGATAATAAAACTGGGAAGAGTATAGATAGCAGGTCTGTGTTTGTCATTTTCATGTTTGTCATCAATAGAGTTTGTCAATCCTGACAATGAGCTAACGTTGGTGGGGCTTACAATGTCATGTCCACAGGGTGCGCACCAGTTCAGGGATGTTTCTGAGAAGAGGGCAGAACAAAATTGTCAGCAACATAGAGAAAAGAATAGCAGATTTTACATTCATTCCTGTAGGTAATGATATCCAAATTTCTCATGCTTCTTGTGATGATTCTTATCTATAAGAGCTTCAAAACATGTTTGAATCATTGTTTTGGAAATTTTGTTTCTATGTGTTAGTCTTGTCAGGTGGGACACTTCAACAAGATTTGTTCTATACGTTGTACAGTAGTGTAGTTATTTCACTGTATTCAATAACATCAACCTGTTCAATGATAGTTCAAAAACATGGTTAGACTAGCCAAACGAGGCAGGGGTTTGGTGAACAAGTCATCTATTTTGTAACTGCCCTAAACTCTTCGTCAGTAGACATTGTTCTCTTTAGGCTTTTTCTTTCCGGCTTCCCATCAAAGTTCTTAAAATGAGTCTGCTGGTGAAATGTTTCTATACCCTTCTAAAGAATATTTCGTTCTCTTCTCCGATCGATGTGGGATTTCTCAATATACTCCCCTTCAGGGCCCAACATCCTCGCTGGCATACCGCCTAGTGTCCACCTTCCTTCAAGGCTTAGCGTCCTAGCTGGCACACTGTCTGGTGTCCACTTTCCTTCGAGGCTTAGCATCCTCACTGGCACACCATCCGGTGTCCACCCCCTTCGAGGTCCAGCGTCCTCGCTGGCACGCCGTCTGGTGTCCACCCCCTTCCAGGTCTAGCGTCCTTGCTGGCACACCGTCCGGTGTCCACCCCCTTCCAGGTCAGTGTCCTCGCTGGCAACCGCCCGGTGTCCACCCCTTTGAGGTCAGCATCCTTGCTGGCACACCGCTCGGTCCATCGTCCTCGCTGGCACACCACCCGGTGTCTGTCTCTAATACCATTTATAACATTACAAGCTCACCGCTAGTAGATATTGTCCCTTCTAAGTTTTTCTTTCAGACTTTTCCTCAAGATTTTTAAAATGCGTCTGCTATGGGGAGGTTTCCACACCCTTATAAAGAATGTTTTGTTCCCCTCTCCAATCGATGTGTGATTCACACATTTGCTTGTTGATGCTTGGTTGATGTTAGTAACATTCTTTGTCTTAGTTCATTTTGGTATTACTATCGATATTCACGAATTCAACCGAGCATAGAGAATGTGGGTTTGTTTTCCATTCTAGTTTTGAGGCCCAAACCAATCAGGGCTTTGGTGAACACTATTCATTTGCTTGTTGATACTTTGTAGACATCACTGACATTCTTGGTCTCAATACATTTTGGTATTAATGTTGATATTCACTATTCCAAACAGAGCATGGAGAAGCACTTCAAATTCTGCACTATGAAGTCGGGCAGAAGTATGATGCTCACCATGATTACTTTGCAGATGAGTTCAACATCAAACAAGGAGGCCAAAGAATGGCCACCCTTCTCATGTATCTGTAAGATTCAACTTAGACATCTCTCAAACTCATCTTCCCTTCTCTACTTCTCTCTCTAAAACTATAACCGATACGAATGCAGGTCAGACGTCGAAGAAGGGGGCGAGACGGTGTTCCCAGCAGCCGAAGGCAACTTCAGCTCGTTGCCTGGGTGGAATGAACTGTCTGAATGTGGTAAAGGTGGACTCTCTGTAAAACCAAAGATGGGTGATGCATTATTGTTCTGGAGCATGAGGCCTGATAATACCGTAGATCCTACAAGTTTGCATGGTTAGTGATATCTCCTGCACCAATTCTAATGAACAATATATATGCCTTTGCTCAAGGATGGTGAAGTAGAATTAATTTGACATTCTTGTGATATGTAGGTGCTTGCCCTGTCATAAGAGGGAACAAATGGTCATGTACAAAGTGGATGCGTGTTAATGAATACTAATTCAAAGGTAACTGCTGTATATCTTCTTAATAATTGTGTATAGATTATTCACACGTGCACGCGCACACACATATACTTAGGACTCAGATTAAGATTTGGCACCTGCTGGTTTCGATATTTTCCTGCGTCCCCTATGACATGATCACTTTACCTACTTGTTATCGTTTCTAAGAGTGAAAGAGTGAAAGACTATCCTCATAAACCCACATGGGTTCTTTCAACGTATTTTGTTTTCACTCGTATGCTTCTTCAGAAAAATCCTAAGAGGTCATCATCCAACGTAGAATTGTTCTAAACTAAGCATGCTTAATTTTGAAGTTTTTACGATTGAGTCATTGACATAGGATGTAACTTCAATTCTTTTTCAGCTAATGGCCTTGATATTTTCCTGCGTCCTTTGTGACATGATCACTTTACCTACTTATTGTAACGGCCCAGATCCACCTCTAGCAGATATTGTCCTCTTTGGGCTTTTCCTTTCGGGCTTCCCCTCAAGGCTTTAAAACGTGTCTGCTAGGGGAAGGTTTCCACACCCTTATAAATGGTGGTTTGTTCTCCTCCCCAACCAATAGGGACATCACACTTATTATCGTTTCTAAGAGTGAAGACTATCCTCATAAACCTACACGGGTCCTTTCAACATATTTTATTTTCACTCATATGCTTGTTAAAGAGGTCATCATCCAACGTAAAATTGTTCTAAACTAAGCACGTTTAGTTTTGAAGTTTTTATGATTGAGTCATTGACATAGACAGGAAGTAATTTCAATTCTTTTTCAGTCTGTCTCAATCACCTTCATACGAATATGATCTCGTCTCGTCGTTCATGTGCTCTTTCTTTACTTGGGCTTCATAATTTTCAAAGACGGTTTGAAATAATAGCTCAAAATAGCTACGAATCTAGTGTTTTATTAGCGATATATGACATGATTTTAAGTGATACCATTTCCAAATTGCAGGGTGGAATGAAGGTATACATTTGTTAGGGGAGAAGAGAAGAAGACTTGATTCTTATGTTTCAATATTTTTTGTTCTTAGTTCATTATTCACCTTTCTTAAAAATTACATTTTTTCTTTTTTGAGGAATTACATATTTGGTTGTATAGTTACTTATACTCAAAACAGTTTTTAGTGTACTTGTTCCAAGCCTTGCTTGATTTTGTTTCGATATGGTCGGTTGCCAATTTGAGCACAACGTTTCCAATACATTTGTTTGAACTTTCGAGCCAAAAACGTTTCGTAAACTATTGATCGTTTATAGTTTGAGCGTTTCTAATAGGTTTCAAACTTTCAAGTGGTTCTTCGTTGGGTTTGGACTATATTGTGTAAGATGATTCTCATCATAGTGTTCAGTGTATCCTGATTTGCGATAGATTAAAAAGATGATTTTTTACTTGCTTCAGTTACGTATCCGTATGCGAGATCTCACATCGGTTGGAGAGGGGAACAAAGCATTTTTTATAAGGGTGTAGAAACCTCTCCTTAATAGACGTGTATTAAAATAAAATTGTGAAACTAATAACGATGTGTAACAGGTCAAAGCAAACATTGAGCGGTGTGTCAGCGAGGACGATGGGCCTCCAAGGGGGATATATTGTGAGATTCAAGGGAAACGAAACATTTCTCATCAAANATTGTGAAACTAATAACGATGTGTAACAGGTCAAAGCAAACAATGAGCGGTGTGTCAGTGAGGACGATGGGCCTCCAAGGGGGATATATTGTGAGATTCGAGGGAAACGAAGCATTTCTCATTAGAGTGGAAACCTCTCTCTAACAAATGCGTCTTAAAACTGTGAGACAGGCAGATAATATCTACTAGCGATGGAGTTGGGGGTTGTTACACCTTCAAACGCTCGCCACCCGTCGTGGAAGTAAGCTGGGCTCTTATACTGGTTGTCCTTTGCNTGTGAGACAGGCAGATAATATCTACTAGTGATGGAGTTTGGGGTTGTTACACCTTCAAACGCTCGCCACCCGTGGTGGAAGTAAGCTGGGCTCTTATACTGGTTGTCCTTTACCCGATCCCGATTAAATAATATAAACCTAAAAATAGTTATAATATTAAAGGATTAGAGTAGTGAATTGTTGAGTGGAAAGGTTAGTGAATAAAGGTGTAATGTGGATTATAATATATGGTTTAGGGTTGATTTAGGTTAAGACCTCACCTTTTCCTTTCCTAATGCTTAAAAGGAAATTCTTTAGACAATAATAAAACATTAATAATTAATGGACAAAGAAAGGAATAACTTCATTTTATTTTATTTTATTTTATTTTTAAATCTTTTCGCCACATAAAACCCCAATTACACGTCATATTCTTTGTCCTATGCTTTAGTTGAATCGGGTTAAAAACATTTTTTTTCGAACTTTACGAGGGCTTGATATGCTGCGAATCCTCTTGAAAAAGAGGGGTGCCTTCGGGAACGCGGACACAGGTGGTGCATGGCTGTCATCAGCTCGTGTCATAAGGTGTTGGGTTAAGTCCCACAACGAGCGCAACCCTCGTGTTTAGTTGGAACCCTGAGCAGACTGTCGGTGATAAGCTGGAGGAAGGTGAGGATGACGTCAAGTCATCATACCCTTTATGCCCTGGGCAACACACGTGCTACAATGACCAGAACAAAAGGTCGTGATCTCGCAAGGGTGAGCTAACTCCAAAAACCCGTCCTCAGTTCGGATTGATTGCCTGCATGAAGCCGGAATCGTAATAATCGTCGGTGAATTCGTTCCCGAGCCTTGTACACACCGCCCGTCATACTATGGGAGCCGTTACCTTAACTGCAAGGAGGGGGTTGCCGAAGGCAAGGCTAGTGACTAGAGTGAAGTCGTAACAAGATAGCCGTACTAGAAGGTGTAGCGGGATCATCTCCTTTTATAGAAATTAATTAAATAGTAATAATAATTCTTATAAATAAATTTTTAAAATTTCTATATAATAATAAAAAAAAAAAAAGTGACTAATTTTAAATAATTTTTAATTACTACAAATATAAAATACATTTTTTAATAATAACTTTTAATTATTTAATATTACTTTATTTGGTAAAATTATTGCACATTAAAAAAATTACTAGGTTATTATTTTAGCTATAGTTTTATTTTATTGTTTAATTATACTTTTCAGTAATATTTTATTTTAACCAACGTGTCTTTTTCTTATTATTATAATTATTAAAAAAAATGTCAATTAATAATATTATATTCTTTTACTAAAAATTTAAAATGCATAAACTATTCTTAAATTATAATAATCATTTAATTAAAGTTTTTTTTAATAATAAATTTATTATTTTCTACTTATAATTATTTTCAATTTATTTTATTTAAAATCAATTTCAACGTTGGATCCGATCCATACCCATGATTCGAAATCTTGATTAGACACCTGATAGTCCCGACATTCTCCTATACCCATGGTCACGTTACTTACTATCTGTTTATTAAGAATAAAAATTATTCCCACAAATTAACGTATCATTTCAGCATGCTGTGTCTTTACTCACAGAATTGCTTCAAATAAAATATATTTAACGACCGAGTTGAGTTATCAAAAAAGTAAGTGCACTTTATTGGTATAAGTAGTAACTTTATTTAACATTTGTTCGTAAATTAAATAAAATAATTATGAAAAATCTATAAAGAATATTAATTAATTAATAACTAACAAAAGTGATTCCCCATTAACAATACAAAATTTAATCAAACTTGACTTTATCAAGTGGTCCATATTTCCTTAATGGATCCTTTTTTTTAAATTATTAATTTAATTAATATTATTATTTAATTCCAAGATTATTTTAATTAAATTGATTTAATTTTTGGTGGGGTCCTTAGGGTATTGCAAGTAATTAAAAAATATTTTTTTAGGGTTTTTTTTTTTTTTTTCTTAGGCAATGACATGTGATTCCATGTGAAGAGGGTCCTCTCTTGTTGCCTCAAGAACCCTAAGATTCTTTTTTACATAATGTTACATTTGTATTAACTCGTTTAATTAAATTAATATAACCTAATGTTTTTATATTCGTTTCATTAAATTTAGCTTCGCTAAGAAACTATAGTGGTCGAATTATTCGTTTTAGGGTCTTGTTCAATAATATATGTGTAACAGCCCAGATCCACTTCTAGCAGATATTATCTCTTTGGGCTTTCCCTTTCGGAATTCCCCTCAAGGCTTAAAACGTGCGTCTAATCGATGTGAGACTGCCCCCAAATCCACCCCATTTTTTGTCCAACGTCCTTACTGGCACACCGCCTTGTGTCTACCCTCCTTTGAGAAACAGCGAGAAGGCTGGCACATCGTCCAGTGTCTAGCTCTGATATCATTTGTGATGTGCCAGTGTCTGGCTCTGATATCATTTGTGATGTGCCAGTGTCTGGCTCTGATATCATTTGTGATGTGCCAGTGTCTGGCTCTGATATCATTTGTAACAGCCTAGATCCACCATTAGCAGATATTGTCCTCTTTGGGCTTTCCCTTTCGAGATTTCCCTCAAGACGTTACTTTAAAACGCGTCTACTAGGGGAAGGTTTCCATACCCTTATAAACTGTGGTTTGTTCTCCTCTCCAACCAATGTGGGACATCACAATATGCCTTTATACGTTTTAGAAACCACGATTTGTTCGGACATCATTAACTTCAAAATTAAAGTTTATATATATATATATATATATATATATATATATATATATATATATATATATATATATNTATATATATATATTGTTTTTCAAAAAATTGAAAACTATTTTTTTTTTAATTTTGGAAATTTGGGTTTAATTTAAAAATAATAATTTTGAAAGTAGATTCAACAACAAAAATAAAAAGGTTAATAAATTATTTATTCCTAAAAATTTTAAAAATTATGATTATAAATTTTAAAAGCAATCTTAATTTTAAAAAAATTTAAAATAAAATTATTATAGACGAGAATATTTCTGGTCAATATAATTTCAAAATTATTATTAAAATCAGAGTGAAATAAAATATACAAAAATTAATTTTTAAAAAACTATTAGGTAAGATTTCACATTTATTAATTTTAATAATAATAATAAAATATTATTTTTGAAATAAACATCCTTTTTCTATTTTAAAAATTGCACTTCTATAAAATAAATAAATTAAATAATTTAATTAATTAATTAATTAATTACTACCTTCCCCAGACCTCTCTCCCACTAAATTAAATTATATTATATACGTGGCCTTACTTTTCTTAAAGTCTTACACCAAACAAAAATATAAATATTAATTTTTTTATTTTTATTTTTCTCTTCAATTATTATTATTATTTGTTTATTAACTCATGACCCACATATCTTTTTTTCTTTTTGACCTTAAAAAAATTGTATTTTTTTTATTTTGTCAAATAATTTTTAATTCATATAATGAAATTAAAATTTTACTTATTTATCACATGTTAAGATAATTAATGGTGGAATTATTGGTTGCATTAATTGGTAAACGACAAAAATTATAATTGTCTTTATTTTTTTTATTTTTATTAATATATTAATATATAAAGATTTTGTTTAAATTATATATAAAAGTACAAAACATAGCCTTGGGAGTTTCACCCATTTTCTACTTTTTCTTAGTTTAATTTATATAATATATAATTTTAAATTATTAAAACATTTAATTAAAAATAAAGAAAGTTTAATAAAATCTAAAGAGTTATTATTTAATTAGAGGTTGCTTATGATTGATAGTTATTTTTAAATAATTCTTTATTTTATAGAAATAAAAAAAATTATGTTTTATTGTAAAATATTTTTTTATTTAGATTTATTATATTTTTAATCAATATTTAAAAATAAAAACAAAATAAGAAAACCCCAAAAAAAAAAAAAATATATATATATATATGGCTGCTAGCCCTAAGCTAAAACCCTAATTTCTCGAGCCCTAAGCTCAAACCCTAATTTCTCGTGAATTCAATAACAGTTGACTTTGATTTTTGCTCTTACTTACTTGACCTATCGTTCGTAACAGAGAATCGGAGAGACATATCTGATCGTTTGAGCTATTCTCAATACCCTAATTTCTGATTTTCTCGAGTTTTCGCTCCTCAAATGGAATGAGGAAAAGATGCTAATACTGATCGCTTGAACTATGTCGGTGTTCTGATCTCCGTTTTCATATAATAAAGAAAATGTTTATAATTAAGCTCGAGTTTCGAAATATATATGTATTTTTAACTAATGGGCCAGAGTTTTTATTTTATGTTATCAATTTAATGTATATTATATAGTTTAAAGATGATGAATTTTCTTGAAGAAATTGAATATAAAGATAACTCCTTATATTTGCATAGAACAATTCAAGTATTTTTCACACACTTTATATATTTGCATAAATCTTAAACACTTCCTAACCTTTATCCACCGCCTTAGAACGGCGGCCGGCCGCCGTGAGCCCAAGAATAAGCCTCCTGATTCATCTGCCCACCACCACCATTCGGCAGCAAGTTCGGCGGTAAATTGTACAACGGCGGCATAGCTGATGGATCTCCCACTCCGCCACCAATGCCTTGTGGTGAACTATCCCCTCCACCACCACCTCCGGTTGATGCCAGCCCTTGTCCTCCTCCTCCTCCACCGTCTTCCTCCTCTTCCAACGGTAATCGCTCGTATGTCGCGTTGGAAAACGTCGCAGCTATCACCATCACCGGCCCGGCAGCGGTGAGTGGCCCGACAACACTACCACCCACCACCTGCCCTTGACCACCAGCTAAGTAGATCGTTAGGCCCGCCGAGCCGGGCGGAGCTGGTCCAGGGAGGAAAGTTCCGGTCAACGAAAGGATCTCGAATCGACCATGGAGTGTCAAGACTGCACCGGGGGCCGACGGTTGTCGAAGGGTCACGTTCGTTACCGTCCCACTACCACTAAGCACAGACACACCTAAATCCACAATAACACGATATTGTCCACCTTAAGCATAATTTCCAAAAATCTCGTATTTATAAATTCACGATCAATTTAAATTTCACCTTTCTGACGTCGACGGGAGAATTGAGCGACACACTCAACAATATCACCGCCATTAGAAATCTCCATGACATGGCTTTTTAGGGCATTAGGGCTATCTCTAGTAACAAAGATAGGTGGCTTAGGCTTATTCTTGGACCCGGGCGGACGGCCACGAGGGCGGCGAGAGGGAACGTCGACAGCTCCTTCCTTAGGCTCATCGCTGCCACCGTTGTCTCTATCGTCATCGTCATCGCCACCACCGCCACCGCCGTTGTTGTTCATGGAGATTCCGAGATCTGGTTTTCTCAAGGCAGAGGAGGTTGTGGATGTATGATCAACTCCGGGAAGACCCATCTGGCCGGAGGTCCACCACCGGTTAGCCATCTTCAAAGGGTGCTTTAAAAATCAAATCTTTGGTTCAGATCTTGAAGAATTTGAGGGTTTTTATTGTGAAGAAATTAAAAAAGGGGGAAAAGATGAAGAAATTAATATGATAATTAGAGGAAAAAGGATTAAATTAATTGGGATTAGGAGAATTAAAGGAAGATTAAGGCAAAGGGGAAAGTACTAGAGAGGATGAAGTGATGATAAGAGGAAGGAGGAGACAAGGAAAAGAGATGCCTAGAGAGTTAAGATGGACAAGAAAGTATGTGAGGAGAGAGAGAGAGAGTAAGAGAGAGAAAGTGTTTTTTTTTTTTTAAATAAAAAATTATTCGTTCTTCGCGTGAAAAATATTATTCGCGTCTCTGTATTTTGAGTTTCATCTTATTTTAGGTAAATGAAAGAGAAACTCGAGAATGATCATGGGTTTATAGTCAAGGAATACTATCTCTATTAGTACGAGACGTTTTGAGGGAGCCCAAAGTAAAGTCATGAGAGCTTATGCTCAAAGTGGACAATATCATACAATTGTGGAGAGTCGTGTTCGTCTAACATGGTATTAGAGTCATGCTCTAAAGTTAGTCATGCTAATAGATTGGTAAATTCTCAAATGTCGAACAAATGACTCAAAAGAAAAAGGAATCGAGCCTCTCTTAAGGGGAGACGTACTTTGTTCGAGGGGAGATGTTGGATGAAAGTCCCACGTAAGCTAATTTAGGGAATAATCACCCTTTTAGGGTAGCCCAAAGCAAAGCCGTGAGAGCTTATGCTCAAAGTAGACAATATCATACCATTGTGGAGAGTCGTGTTCATCTAACATGGTATCAGAGTCATGCCCTAAACTTAGTCATGCTAATAGATTGGTAAATCCTCAAATGTCGAACAAAAGACTCAAAAGAAAAAGGAATCGAGCCTCTATTAAGGGGAGATGTACTTTGTTTGAGGGGAGATGTTGGATGAAAGTCCCACATAAGCTAATTTAGGGAATAATCAACCTTTTGGGATAGCCCAAAGCAAAGCCGTGAGAGCTTATGCTCAAAGTGGACAATATCATACCATTGTGGAGAGTTGTGTTCGTCTAACATGGTATCAGAGTCATGCCCTAAACTTAGCCATGCTAATAGATTGGTAAATCCTCAAATGTCGAACAAAATACTCAAAAGAAAAAGGAATCGAGCCTCTATTAAGGGGAGATGTACTTTGTTTGAGGGGAGATGTTGGATGAAAGTCCCACATAAGCTAATTTAGGAAATAATCAACCTTTTGGGGAAGCCCAAGCAAAATCGTGAGAGCTTATGCTCAAAGTGGACAATATCATACCATTGTGGAGAGTTGTGTTCGTCTAACATGGTATCAGAGTCATGCCCTAAACTTAGTCATGCTAATAGATTGGTAAATCCTCAAATGTCGAACAAAATACTCAAAANAGGAGTCGAGCCTCTATTAAGGGGAGACGTACTTTGTTCGAGGGGAGATGTTGGATGAAAGTCCCACATCGACTAATTTAGGGAATAATCAACCTTTTGGGGAAGCCCAAAGCAAAGCCGTGAGAGCTTATGCTCAAAGTGGACAATATCATACCATTGTGGAGAGTTGTGTTCGTCTAACAGGTTGTTCGTCTTTTGAATGAAGCAAAGTCAAAAGTTGAGAGTTCTCTTTTCTTTTTAGATTGGACTCTTTTTTAGGGTGTCTCCCGGAACACTTGCTTATTCCCGTCCTTTCCTTCTCCTCGAATCCACTTCAGGCTCGGTCGATCTATGACGTGATGGCAAGCTAGCTAGGAGATATCATAAGTTGCAGTCCTACTTTGGTTGTCCAAGCAAGTCAATCCCCAAGTCATACATAGGACGGACAATTGGGTTAACCTTCCTCTCCAAAGGGGCCAATTTGTCCTAGTTTTAGTTAAAGACTCAGAGCGAGTTATGAATCTATACCAAGTGAGATTAGAGATGTCTATTTAATATGTGAGGACTTGTCTTGATGGGAACGATACGTAATGGATCAAAACAGATAATATCGATTAGCGGTGGGCTTAGGTTGTTACAAATGGTATCAGAGCCAGACCCGACAATGTGCCAGTGAGGATGCTAGACTCCGAGGGGTGGATTGTGAGATCCCCATCAGTTGGGAGGGGAACGAGGCATTCCTTATAAGGATGTGGAAACTTCTCTTAATAGACACATTTTAAAACTGCGAGGTTAATGACAATATGTAACAGCCAAAATGGACATATCTATTAACAATGAGCTTGGGTTTTTTACCGATGAGAAATCCTTCTTTAAATATGGAGGGAGTGAAGATAAATTTCTCTCTGTTACTTAAATGGGGTCGAAATGGAGATTATATTCAGCTTTTCGTTACCTAAAGGGGTCCGGGGATGAAGATTATATTCATCTCTCTGTTCCCTAAATGGGGCCCGAGAATGGAAATTATACTCTTTATCCTCGGGCTGTTGTAGATGAGAAATCCTTATTCAAATATGGAGAGAGTGAGGAGAAATTTCTCTCGGTTACCTAAACGGGATCGAAGATGGATATTATATTCATTTCTTCGTTACCTAAATCGGGTTAGAGACAAAGATTATATTCCTTATCCCATTTCCGCTCCGAGGAGGGGGATGTGGGGATGGTGATTAAGAATTCTAGGGTTTGTGTGAGTGGGGTGGCATGCGCTTATGATGGTGGGATGCACGTCCTTGTCTACTGGCCCCACTCCCACACAAAAGGACAACCTTCAAACCCTATCCATAAAATATTATTTATTTATTATTATTATTATTATTATTATATTTCCCAAATTCAATTATTTTGTTATCATTATAATATATATGTTAATAAAAGGCTTAACATAGTCATTAATATTATTAATAATCATCTTCTTTAATTTTTATATACGTAGGTACCTATTAAATTATGTCACATAAATCGTATATATTCGAACATTTTTAACGGATAAAACTTAGGTTAAAAACGAATAATTCATCTTTAATTCATTTGGAATATAATTATTGCTTATATGACCAAACAAGAGAAACGAACATTTTAATAAAAGACTAAAATACCCTTATATTTTACTATAACAAGGAGTTGCTATTACAATTTCGAGATTTCGTGAGATTGAAGAACGGGCATGCATAATTAATCCTAGGGTAAGGAGTAATAATGATCTTGATCGTAATTCAATTCCTTTGAGTTTCAGTCTTGTAAATGAAGCAAAGATTCTCGAACAAGACTTTTAATTAAATTGTGTTCAAACGGGTTCTGAGTGTTTGGATATCTCGACATATTGAAGTTGGTAGTAGGAGAAAGTTACTATTATTGCACGAGGAAAAAGTTCTGTCATATCTGCTAGGAAGAGCATCTTACACCGTTGAACTGATAATCATCTTTCCAGATGAAATTTTGTTAAGACAATGAGACACTGACTCGTTTATGGATGAAGAAGAAGGGGAGACATCGGTTGTTGAGATAATTTTGTTATAACGAGCATTTTTAGATGAATTTGTACGTATATTTTAGTCTATGATAATTTAAGAGCTCGAAATATTATGAACTTTATCTCCTTGGACTACATCTACTGTTACCGATCCTTACCCTAGAAGTTAAACCATGCAAAATATATTATGAAGGTGGATACTTTTACGGATCCCCTCTGCATTGGATCTCCCTCAACAACTGCAGACAGGGAACGAGTGGGCGAGATCCCACATTGATTGGAGAGGGGAACAAAGAGTGTAGAAACCTCTCCGTAACAGACATGTTTTAAAATATTGAGATGACGCTACACCTCTCCGTAACAGACATGTTTTAAAACATTGAGAGGACGCGACACCTCTTCGTAACAGACATGTTTTAAAACATTGAGAGGACGCAACATCTTTCCGTAACAGACATGTTTTAAAACATTGAGAGGACGCGACACCTCTCTGTAACAGACATGTTTTAAAACATTGAGAGGACGCTCGAAAGCGAAAGCCTAAAGAAGATAATATTTGCTAGCAATGCTCCTAAGCTCTTTCATAATTAATAGTTTTCTAATCACGAGTGAATCAACACCAATTAATAATTTATATCGAAAAATAAAAGCTATGCGCTAAAAGGTTTTTTTAAAATGACTATTTCAAGAGTTCGGCTAAGAATCTCGGCCCCATCCCGACAAAAATAAATAAATAAATGAGAAGGTTCATGAGGAAGCTAGCCCGGTGGACATCTTGATTTGCTACCACCTCGCTGCTAGCCGCCGCCGCCGCCGCTACCGCCACCTTGGTAAGCGCTTCCTTAACAAAACTCATAATCTTTCATTTTTATGATGTGGGTATTGAATTTGTGAATAAAAGATGGAAAGATGAAGAACTAAATGGCGGCGCCTTAAGAACATAAAGAAAAATGGGTTGAGCATAATAATAGTATTGCAATATCACAAATATTTTTCAAAATTAACCATAAATTTCGAGCTAATTACATTTTGATCCATAAATTTGTTATTTATTTTCACTTAACAAATTTACGTATTTCCTTGCAATGTAAACATGCCTAACGCAAAAAATTCTCCCATTGCGGCGGCTTCTACTCCTTCAAGCAATCGCCCATCAGGCAGAGGTGATCGCTTTCATAATCGCTATCAATAATTTTTTAAATCCATTTTTTGGGTTGATTCTTGTCAAATGCAGATGGGTTTCGATTCTCGTGTTCATCTTTGCATTCCAACATTCATTCGTGTTCATCTTTGGGTTTCTCGTTGATGTTTGATTTTCATGAGATTATCTGTTTTTTGATCGTGTTTCTTCTGGGTGTAATGTGATTCTCAGATTTGAGGTGTTATGGGTCTGTGATGATATATACATATATGTTTTTGCACGATTTCGAGGCGTTTAATGTTGCATTGTGTACTCTGTTCTTGGCTGGACAATATTATGTCATCTTCGTTAGATTTGTTCATTTTGGTGTTCAGCAGACGTATTGAACTGATACTCAACGTGGGATTGACACCAAATTAGTTCAAGAGATTGCATCCTATGTGAATTTGTACTATTAGTTTTGCTTTAGGTATTTTTTTTTTAATAGCTAAGGTGTCGGGACCTCAGTTCTTGTATTATGTGTTAGGAACCACGACTCTCCATAATTGTATGATATTGACCACTTTGAGCATAAGCTCTCGTGGCTTTACTTTTGGTTTCTCTAATAGGTCTCATACCAATGGAGATGTATTCCTTACTTATAAACTCATGATCAACCCCTTAATTAGCCAATAAGGACTCCTCTCCTAACGATCCTCAACGTTATGCTCATGGCCTATCCCACTAATCTCTGGGAAGCTTTGCTTGCCTCAGAGCACCCTATAAAGAGGGAGGAGATTTCGTAGTGATTACGTTTTCAATTTGGGGCTTTGTAACAGTTCAAACCCACTAGCAAATATTGTTCGCTTTGACCCGTTATGTATCACTTTCAGCCTCACGGTTTTAAAACACGTCTACTAGAGAGAGATTTCCATACTCTTATAAGGAATGCTTTGTTTCCCTCTCCAATTGATGTGGGATCTTAGATGCTTGATCCTTGAACGTTGAACCTTCCCTTTGATAACCATTTATAATGCTTGGATGAAGTTTTCTACTTACCCTTTAACCGTTCGCTTTGATGAGAGTTAGAAATGTCGAGTTGATTAACTCGACAATGAAGTAGGAATACTTTAGAAACGATGAGAGAACTTTCATGAAGCTGCCTTGACTTCCATTAGGAATCAGGATCTTTGTTCAAGTGGAAACTAACTCCTTTGAAGGGATCAAATTTGTAGTTCATCCTTTTGGTTGAATCATGTGGCTCGGTTCAGTGTCATCCTTTACATTTGTTGGTAACAATTTGCTTGTTCTTATGGGTTATGATTCTTATAAATTTTGGATGACTAAAGATGCAATAAAAGCTCATGATACTAAATGTTTTGATTCATGATGCAAACATAATCATGGAATGGCATTTTGATGATCCCTAAGGGGTTCTAATGTTTAATCTGTCTCTTGTAGCTCTGTATTTAACTCTTTGTTATTCGGCGCTCGATACTAAAACGTTGCATTAATAGTTAAACAAGTTATGACAGTTCTTTTATGATGATCAGGAAGCATACTCCCGTAAGCATCGTCGTTAAGAATATCGTCAATGTCAGATTTTTTATTACTCTGTTTGTGATTGATTTGCATTCCTGACGTTTCATTTAGTAGCTTTTTGTTGTTCATCAGTATGTTGTGTTATAACAACTTAGAGCTCATATATGAGACTGCCATCATCAATTGCTAGCTTGATTGAGGCTTCCTTGATCAATTTTCATACTTAGACCTCATCTTGAGTAACAGCTGAAGCCCATTGCTAGCAGATATTGTGCTCTTTGGGCGTTCCCTTATGGGCTTCCCCTCAAGGTTTTAAAACGAGTCTATTAGGAAGAGGTTTTGACACTCTTATAAGGAATGTTTTGTTATCCTTTCCAACCGATGTGGGATCTTGCAATCCACCCCCTTGGTGGCCCATCTGGGCTTCCCCTCAAGGTTTTAAAACGAGTCTGTTAGGGAGAGGTTTTCACACTCTTATAAGAATGTTTTGTTATCCTTTCCAACCGATGTGAGATCTTGCAATCCACCCCCTTTGGTGGCCCAACGTCATTGCTGGCACATTGTCCGATGTCTGCCTCTGATACCATTTGTAACAGCCCACATCGGTTGGAGAGGAGAACGAAACATTCCTTATAAGGGTGTGGAAATCTCTCCCTAATGGACGCGTTTTAAAATCTTAAGGGAAGCTCATAAGGGAAAGCCCAAACAAGGGAATATCTGCTGGCGGTGTACTTGGGCGGTTAGCTATGAAGCTTTTAATCTTTTGATCTTCTATTTATTTCTGAACTTCCACATTCCAGTTGAATTCATTGCATATATCTGTGGCTGTCATATGTGAAATGCAGTACATCTTAACTTGATAGCAAATGAATATGTATAGGCTATAATGGACGCTTCTCCAGATTTAGAGGGAGGAAAATGGTTAGTGATAGTATTCATTCAGCTTTGGCATGTGATGACATCCTCACCGAAATCCTCCTTCGTTTACCGGAGAAACATGTTTTCAAATTTATACTCGTGTCGAAAAAATGGCTATACCTGATCTGTGATTTACCTTTCCGACGTTGTTACGAGATGCAATGGGGCACACACACTCGTCTTTTTGGCTTTTTTGTATGCAATCTTCTTTACATTGACAGACCACAAGGCGGGTTGAGGCGCCCTCGGTACGAGCCTGCTCTACCTCTACTTTCAACATGTAAAGAAGGTGATGATTTAATGTCATCTGGATTCTTAAGGAAGCTAGGCTATTTTATTGACTACTCTGATGGCCTTGTGCTCTGTGGCCGACATCCTAAGAATTATTATGTCTGGAATTCTGTATCGAAGTATCGATGCCTTCTTCCTCAACCTCGAAAGCATTATAAATGTCTATGTATCGCGTTCATCACTGAAAACCGTGGTGAAGCTGACGGAGATATGGTATATAGAATCGTTCGGGCGAGCTGTGAATGCAAAGTTGATGTTATTAACACCATCTCTATAGAGACTTTCTCCTCAATGACTTGGACATGGAAGCAATCAACTCTTGTTTGTTCTTCATATTTTTCTTTGAGTCCATGGATGGTGGGAACCGTGATCGACCGAGTTATATACTGGTTCGGAACGTATCGAAGCTTAGCCATTTATGATCCGGGATTCGGAGAAAGGAGCATAAACTCGATCAAGCTACCGGTTGGTCAGCTGACTTATGACTATGAGGACTCCATTTTAGGAGAGTCATCTGATGGGCTTTTGCAGTATGGTCAAAGTGGAAAGATGGGGTTGGAGATATGGATTCTGCACAAGGAGCAAGCTACCGTTACCGATCGATACGAGTACCGGTGGACGTTACGACACAGACTGAGCTGCAAAGAGATGTCGAAACAGAACCCGAATTCAGGTATTCGTACTAAAGAACCTCAAGTATTATCGTTCATTTGTCGAGACTCGGAATCTGTTTTCATTAGATTGGGATCGAACATCTACCTTTGTAATATCAGAAGCAAAACACTGGCTGTGATTCCTTACCACTGTGATGGTGTTTCTATCCCATGGGATTCTTGTAAAGTGGTGCCTTTCTTTCAGAAGATATGGCCTTATTCCCCTTTCCCTGACCCCTCGAACACTTTTAATAATTGATATCAACCATGAGATGCCTGTTGTTCTGTTGCCAATTTCTTCTTTTGTTAATGATCATTGTGCTCGATTGCAATTTGTTTTTTTGGTCTGTTATGTATTGTCGTCCATCTCACGGTTTTTAAAATGTGTTTGTTAGGGAGAAGCTTAGGCTAGGAGAGAGGCGTCCATCTCATAGTTTTTAAGATGCCTCTATTAGGGAGAGGTCTAGGCTAGCAGAGAGAGGCGATCATCTCACGATTTTTAAAACACGTCTGTTAGGGAAGACCTAGGCTAGCAGAGAGAGGTGTCCATCTCGCGTCTATTAGGGAGAGGCCTAGGCTAGCAAAGAGAGACGTCCATCTCTGTTAGGGAGAGGCCTAGGCTAGCAAAGAGAGGTGTCCATCTCGCATCTGTTAGGGAGAGGCCTAGAGGCTTAGACTAGCAGAGAGAGGCGTCCTCTATAGGGAGAGGCCTAGGCTAGTAGAGAGAGGCGTCCATCTCACGGTTTTTAAAACGCATCTGTTAGGCAGAGGCCTAGGCTAATAGAGAGAGGCGTCCATCGTGTCCATCTCACGGTTTTTAAAACTCGTCTGTTAGGGAAAGGCTTAGGCTAGCGGAGAGAGGCGTCCTCTATTAGGGAGAGGCCTAGGCTAGTAGAGAGAGGAGTCCATCTCACGGTTTTTAAAACGCGTCTGTTAGGGAGAGGCCTAGGCTATCAGAGAGAGGTGTCATCTTGGGCTAGTAGAGAGAGGTTTCCACACCCTTGTAAGGGCCCATCGTCCTTAAGATTTATCCAACCACAGGGACTAACTCTAACCATTGTAAAATCATAGTCTAACAACTCATGCCCGAGATTCGGAATTCAGATTTAGCACTTGATGGGCCTATCATTCCCTTACCTCCTCTGCGACATGGTCATATTACCTATTTCTCAATTCTTAAGAGTGAAAACTACCCCCATAGATCAACACGACTCCTTCCAGCATGTTTTGTTCTCACTCACATGTATCATAGGAAAATTTTCAAGAGATCACCCAACATAGAATTGCTCCAAGTACGCTTAACTATAAAGTTCTTATGATTAAGCCATCGAAAAGGAAGGTACATCTTTTGGTATAGGTAATAACGTTCGTTTCCACTTTCTTAGTCATCATATCCTCAGGATCGCTCTCATTCGAATATAGTCTCGATTCATTTATGTACCCTTATTTTACTTGAGTGTACGTTCGTTTCCACTTTCTTAGTCATCATATCCTCAAGATCGCTCTCATTCGAATATAGTCTCGATTCATTTATGTACCCTTATTTTACTTGAGTGTTACACACAGAGACCAAATTTGCAACTCAACCTATCTTTAACGATCAATAATATCCATGGTTTGTATTTATTTAATCTCTAAATTGTTAAAAATATCTAACAAGCCCGTTGAACGTAATAAAGATTCAATGGCTGAACTTCGAGAAAGATTCTCGTTGGCTAGAACCCCAAATTATTAAAATAAAACCCATATCATAATTTTTTTTAGTTCAACAAACGTCAATTGGTTTTTGTTACTTCCTACCTAGAGATGTCTGTTTAATCGAGAATGGGACAAGAAAATTCCGTTTAAATGAAAATTTCTTAGCTAAATGAGGCCCGAGACTGAAATTATACTTCCATTTATTTTAATAAATATGTTAAAGATATTTTTTCAAGCTATTAAATACTTTTTCCCAACTTTAAACAGAAATTATGTTAATAAAACATTATATTATATTTTCGACTATGAAATATTATTGGGTTTATTAAGATATGTCACATTTTCCGATGGTTCATTTGAAAATATTATATGAAATGAATAATTTTTAAAAAAAAATATACAGAAAAATTTTCCGCCTACCTGATCCTGATTAATCCTTGGTCACAAAAATAAATAGAAAATTTTACGAGAATAGAGATTATAATAAGCTGCATTACCCGTCTCGGTCTCGTAGACATCTCTAGTATCACCAAATCTAGCCTGTTGGATGATGATTTGAATCGTAGGGTGAGGATGAAGAGTTGATTTATGGCAAGTTAGTGTAGCATTTGGCACACCCTGCTGAGACATGTAAAGAGAGACTTGGTAGCCCCAAATTGGCGCGCAATTGAGGGAGCTACCGAACTTACCGGCCTTCCTGCAACAATGTCACTCCCTCATCTCATCGGATCCACATTCACTCCCTCTCTCTCTCTAAAGCACACACTCTTTACTTTCCCACATCACAATACTTTCTTTTCCTTCATTTTCTTCATTTCCCTTTTCACAATTTCTTCTGGGAAATGCCTTTTTTCTGCATTTTTTCATGTTACGCTCCGACCCATCTTTGATTTCCTGCTTTTTTATGTGAATCTAGCCATGATTTTTGCCCATTGGGCCATTTTGGGTCATTCTAGCTTTGATCAAGACGCCATTTCTTTCAGCTGTTGTGTTTCTTTTATGGTGTATGAATTAGGCAGCTGAAGTGTTCGACGAAAGTCCCCAATCGTAAACAAGCTTCGGATTGCAGCATTTCAAATGGTTGGTGATCTTCTTCTCTCAAATATCTTGTTGTGTTCTTGCCGGTTTTATGTTTGGTGGATCACAGAAACACGTGATGTTTTTGCTTCAAATGTCTTTTAATTCATATCTGTTCATATCTCCAAATAGGCCTTGAAGATAATATAGATTACAAAAACTGTCTGTTTATGCAGTAATGGTAGTTGATTAATCTTTAATGTATTCTATGATACCATGAAATGTTAGAATGTAAATCTAAGGCATTTATTCCTTAATATCTGGATCTTTTAATCAAACGGTCGAAATTTCGCACTCGTTGGTTGCTGCCTTCCTGTCATATAGATTTTCTAGTAAATATCTATCTTGGGTTGCTGCCTTTCATTGAATGTAATATAAAGAACTTGAGAACACTTGTGTGAGATCCCACATCGGTTGGGGAGGAGAACGAAACATGAAGGGTATGGAAACCTCTCTCTAGCAAACACGTTTTAAAAATCTTAAGGGGCAGCCCGAAAGGGAAAGCTCAAAGAGGACAATATTTGCTAGCGGTGGGCTTGTGCCGTTACAACTTGAGTTTGTGTTAATGTTCCTGTTCAGAAGTAATTTTGAACTATATTTCTTGTAAAAAAGTGAAAATGAGATGATTTCTGAAGCATGTTTTTGTTTTCTACACATGCAGGGTACACCAGTTAACATTATTGTAGGTTCTCATGTCTGGATTGAGGATCCAGAAGTTGCTTGGCTGGATGGATTGGTATCCAAGATTACAGGGCAGGAAGCCGAGATTGAAGCCAGCAATGGAAAGAAAGTAGGCGAAGATCTCGTCTTTTCGTTTTAAAGCTCGTGTCAATATCTGCTCTATACATCTCTCAAATAATGATTTGTGTGTCATGCTGTTTTGGAATTTCAGGTTGTTGCAAAATTATCCAAAATATATCCAAAAGATATGGAGGCTCCCGCTGGTGGCGTCGATGATATGACGAAGTTATCTTACCTGCACGAGCCGGGAGTTCTACAAAATTTAAAAAGTCGATATGAACTCAACGAAATCTATGTAAATTTTCACCCTTCATATTATAACTTTAGATTTGTTCATGAAAAAAATGAAATCATATAATATTCCTTGTTATTGCAGACATACACTGGCAATATTCTTATTGCAATTAATCCATTCCAAAGATTGCCTCATCTTTATGATGGTCACATGATGCATCAATACAAAGGAGCACCATTCGGAGAGCTGAGTCCTCATGTTTTTGCTGTAGCTGATGTTGCTTACAGGTTAAATTTCAACATGTTATTCTTGAAGAAATTTCACACACAAATGATTAACAGTTGTATTGAAACAGGGCAATGGTTATCGAGGGTAAAAGTAATTCAATTCTGGTCAGTGGTGAAAGTGGAGCAGGGAAAACTGAAACCACAAAGATGCTTATGCGGTACCTTGCATTTTTAGGTGGTCGGGCGGCCACTGAAGGACGAACAGTTGAGCAACAAGTTCTTGAGGTATGATAAATTAGAACTTTCATATCAAACTGATATTTTCTCCTCTAGTACAGCTGGTGTGAGATCCCACATCGGTTGGGGAGAGAACAAAGCATTCTTTATAAGAGTGTGGAAACCTCTCCCTAGCTGACACGTTTTAAAAACTTTGAGGGGAAGCCTGAAAGGGAAAATCCAAAGAGGATAGTATCTGCTAGCAGTGGGCTTAAGCTGTTACAAATGGTATCAGAGCAGAACACCAAACGATGTGTCAGCGAGGAGGCTGAACCCAGAAGGAGGGGTGGATTGTGAAATCCCACATCGGTTGGGGAGGAGAACGAAACATTCTTCATAAGAGTGTGGAAACCTCTCCCTAGCAGACATGTTTTAAAAACCTTGAGGGAAAACCCGAAATGAAAAGCCCAAAGAGAACAATATCTGCAAGCGGTGGGCTTGGGCTTGGGCTGTTACACTTACCTAAGATTTTGATTTAAGTCTCATGGTTTTTTCTCCCCTTGACTTTATTTGCAGTCAAATCCAGTGCTTGAAGCTTTTGGAAATGCTAAAACTGTCAGAAATAACAATTCCAGGTAAAATTCTTAGTGAGAGTTAACAAAAACTCATTTCTAGAAACCAATTCAAGTAACACAAATTTTCATTTCTCAAATTGTTGCTAAGAATCATTCTCTCCATACAGTCGCTTTGGTAAGTTTGTTGAAATCCAGTTTGACAAGCATGGAAGAATCTCAGGAGCAGCTATCCGAACTTACCTTCTTGAGAGATCTCGTGTTTGCCAAGTTTCCGATCCCGAGCGCAATTATCACTGCTTTTACCTCCTTTGTGCTGCACCTCAGGAGGTATTCACCAGTTTCTTTGACACCACTAACTGAGAGCTTTAGATTATTTAGAACACATAAACATGTGAATTGGCATAGTTGTGGCTTGTGAGTAAGGTTGTTTGTGATATAACAGGAAATTGAAAAGTACAAGCTGGGAAATCCTAAATCATTTCATTATCTTAATCAATCAAATTGCTATGAACTGGTTGATGTAAGTGATGCTCATGACTATCTTGCCACTAGAAGAGCTATGGATGTTGTTGGAATAAGTGCCAAGGAGCAGGTATGGTATCTGCTGAAACTTGTAACTAATGCAAAATTTGAGCATAGTTATTTATCTTCTTATGTCTTTCCTCTCTTCTCTCTTTTTCAGGAAGCAATTTTTAGAGTTGTTGCTGCAATTCTTCATCTCGGTAACATTGAATTTACGAAGGGCAAAGACGGCGACTCATCAGTTCCAAAAGACGACAAAGCGAAGTTTCATCTTAAAATGACTTCAGAGCTTCTCATGTACTCATCCTGCATTAGAATGTCACTTCATATGTTTACGTCTTTATATATTGTCGATATTCATCTAATTTCACTTGTTGTAGGTGTGATAATGCTGGCCTTGAAGATGCATTATGTAAGCGTGTCATGATCACCCCTGAAGAAGTGATCAAACGTAGCTTGGATCCTCAAAGTGCGGCTATTAGTCGGGATGGTTTGGCCAAAACGATATATTCTCGGCTATTCGACTGGTAAGATCCCAGCTATTGAAAGATATCATCCACTTTAATGGCTAATCGTTGAGCTCCACCCTGAAACTAAATGTATGTTTTCTTCCATATGTAGGCTGGTTGATAAAATTAATGTCTCAATTGGACAAGATCCTAATTCCAAGTCCTTGATCGGTGTCCTTGATATCTACGGTTTTGAAAGCTTCAAAGCTAACAGGTAAGGAATAATGATTGTACAGATGGATATTGATTTAAGTGTTTGAATCAACCCGAATATCAATATTAGAGCCCGCTGGTTGATGGGGGTGAATGACATGCTGGGCCCCGAAGGAGGGTGGATTGTGAGACCCCCACATCGGTTGGAAAGAAGAACGAAGCATCCTTTATAAGGGTGTGGAAACCTCTTCCTAGCAGACGCGTTTTAAAAACCTTGAGGGGAAGCCCGAAAGGGAAAGCCCAAAGAGGACAATATCTGTTGTAAATTGTCATGAAGATATATTGTCATAATTCTCATTTATCTGTCGTGGATGTAGGGGAATTTCTTCTCTCCGAACCACGTAAATCTTTGTCTCTGTGTTTACTTTCTGTTCGTGGGTATGTGAGTAATTCAATCGTACTTCTGCTTACGCTACAAAATATCTGCTAGCGATGGACTTGAGCTGTTACATGACATGAGTTCTTATTGGAGTCCCATTATTAGCTTAGTTTTCTTCTTTTAATCTTAGTATCACCGTGAAATTTTATGCCACATTAAATGCCATCATTTGGCATGGATCAGGCCTCCTTTAACATATGGCTATATTACTTGTTGTTTATCATGGTCAAGCATTATTCCTTATATATGTGATTATGTTTTATTAAGGAAATTCTTGTAACTTAATTTCAGTATATCATGCTATGCAGTTTTGAGCAGTTCTGTATTAATTTCACAAATGAGAAGTTACAGCAACATTTCAATCAGGTGAATTCCAGATATCATTTCACCATTCGAATTCTTGTTTTCATTAGTTAATATACATTTTTTTCGGTGTCCGTCCAGCACGTTTTCAAAATGGAACAAGAAGAATACACGAAAGAAGAGATCGATTGGAGTTATATTGAGTTCGTTGACAACCAAGATGTGTTAGATCTCATTGAAAAGGTTAAACATGATTTTGATATATTCTTATACTCAATTATTGTTCATTCATATTATCATAATTTCTTCATCTTACAGAAACCTGGTGGAATAGTGGCTCTCCTTGATGAAGCTTGGTAATCTATTGTTATTCTAATTCTCCTCTAAAACATCACTTTTCATGGAGACTAACCATTTTCTTTCAGCATGTTTCCGAAATCGACACACGAAACATTTGCTAACAAGCTCTATCAGACTTTCAAAACACATAAGCGGTTCATAAAGCCTAAGCTTTCTCGAACGGATTTCACCATCGCTCATTATGCTGGAGAGGTAATATCAACCCCGAGGCATAATTTTGCTCATGCCATGGAAGATTTTACGCTTACCATTAAAGTACTTGTTTTCAGGTCTTATATCAATCTGAACAGTTTTTGGACAAAAACAAGGATTATGTTGTTCCTGAATATCAGGATTTGTTGAGTGCCTCCAAATGTTCATTTGTTGCTGGCCTTTTTCCTCCACTAAAAGAAGAATCTGCAAAATCTTCCAAGTTTTCTTCAATCGGGTCTCGCTTTAAGGTAACTTTCTCTCGATCGTACGATATCGATGTATGAGGATATCCTTTGTTGAAGTACCTCAACCTTAAGGATTCTTTGTTGTACAGCTACAACTACAACAGTTAATGGAGACATTAAATTCCACAGAGCCTCACTACATCAGATGTGTAAAGCCAAACAACCTCTTAAAACCTGCCATTTTCGAGAATGTTAACATAATGCAACAACTGCGGTGTGGTGTGAGTACTACTCTTATTTTGTTCAGCTAGCAACTGGATTTGATCATCCTTCTCTACATAATTTCATGATGCTTTATAGGGTGTCTTGGAAGCAATCAGAATCAGTTGTGCAGGGTACCCTACTCGCCGTGCGTTCTTTGAGTTCATTAACCGATTCGGAATTTTAGCTGAAGAATCTTTGGAAGGAAAGTAAGTACTTTTAGTTTAGTAAACCTTAGAACCTAAAGGATTTAATATTCTGCATTCTGAAACCCCACCTTCTTTTTCTTGAGCAGCTATGATGAGAAAAGTGTGTGCAAAAAGATACTAGAAAAGCAGGGACTTAAAGGGTTTCAGGTAAAGTGTGTGAAACAATGATTGAGTGGTTGTATGTGTTCAAAACATCTACGAACATCACGTCTTATTCTTAATGGAGTTAATGCCCGAGCGGGAAGTCATATACGGTGGACATGAGGCATATGTTTAAACTTGCATTTTGCAGATTGGTAAGACAAAAGTATTCCTTAGAGCTGGTCAGATGGCTGAATTAGATGCTCGGAGAGCTGAGGTGCTGAGTAATGCAGCAAAGACTATTCAACGGCGCACACGAACCCATATCGCTCGCAAACAGTTTATTGCATTACGAAAGGCGACTATACATGTGCAATCTAGGTGGAGAGGTAAGCCATTTGAGATAACTTTCCAGTATATAAGCTTCATGTTATGTTGGTTGCTATATTTTTTTTTTATTACATGCATCTGCCATGATTATAGGAAAACTGGCTTGCAAACATTTCAAGAATTTGAAGAGGGAGGCAGCTGCTGTGAAAATTCAGAAAAATGCTAGAAGATTTCATGCGAGATCAGCTTATAAGAAACTACAAAGCTCAGTGCTTATTGTGCAAACTGGTTTAAGAGCAATGGCAGCTCGGAATGAATTCCGATTTAGGAAACAAACAAAGGCGGCAATTATCATTCAGGTTCCATACTTATATTTGTTAGAAACCACGAATTTCCACAATGGTATGATATTGTCCACTTTGAGCATAAGCTCTCGTGGCTTTGCTTTTGGCTTCCCCAAAAGGTCTCGTACCAATGGAGATGTGCATTCCTTTCCTTGCTTATAAACTTATGATCAACTCCTTAATTAGCAATGTAGGACTCCTCTCCCAACAATTCTCAACAATCCTCCCCTCGGACAAAGTACGTCATAGAGCCTCCTCTGAGGTCTATGGAGCCCTCGAACAGCCTCCCCTTAATTGAGGCTCGACTCCTTCTCTGGAGTCCTCGAAAAAAATACACTCTTTGTTCGACACAGTCACTTATGACTACACCTTCGAGGCTTACAAGTTCTTTGTTCGACATTTGAGAATTCTATTGACATGACTAAGTTAAAGGCATAACTCTGATACCAAATGTTAGGAATCACGAATCTCCACAATGGTATGATGTTGTCCACTTTGAGCATAAGCTCTCATGGCTTTGCTTTTGGTTTCCCCAAAAGGCCTCATACCAATGGATACGTGCATTTCTTACTTATAAACCCATGATCAACCCCTTAATTAGCAACAATATTTTGGTTGATCCAAGCGATCTCTTTGTTGTTGTTAGATTAAATGTTCTTCCTGTTGATATGTAAAATTGCAGGCTCGATGGCGTTGCCATAAAGCTGCCTCGTACTATAAGAAACTTCAGAGAGGGTCAATAGTTGCACAATGTAGATGGAGAGGAAAAACTGCAAGAAAGGAACTTAGAAAACTCAAATTGGTGAGCATTCATCGATTCATTTTCTTGTATAGTTGAAACTTTTCAGTTTAAAATATCCCCCCGATGAATATGAACACGAGACACTTCCTGTAACATCCCAAGCTCACAACTAGTAGATATTGTCCTCTTTGGACTTTCCTTTTCGAGCTTCTCCTCAAGGTTTTTAAAACGCCTCTGCCAGAGGGAGGTTTCCACATCCTTATAAAGAATACTTCATTCTCCTTCCCAACCGACGTGGGATCTCACATCCTTAAAAATTTCAAACCTTGTTCTCTGTTTCTATATTTGGCAACTGATTTTTTTTTTTTTCTTTTTTCAGGCTGCAAGGGAGACTGGTGCACTTAAAGAAGCAAAGGATAAGTTGGAAAAGAAAGTGGAAGAACTTACTTGGCGCATACAATTAGAAAAACGTCTAAGGGTAATTTTATACTGTTTTGATATTAAATTTGATAATATATGTCACAGATTATGTTTTATATTAGAACTATGAGAATAACACCCTAAGAAGCCATCCAGTCAATGCCTTCAATTTGAAATAATCAATTACTTGTTGTCTTTATCATCCATTTTGGTTGACCCCAGAAACTGAAGTTGAGTTAAGATAAATATTTTGCCTGCAAACCTTTGAATCATCTATGCAGACGGATCTGGAAGAGGCAAAAGCGCAGGAGATAGCGAAATTCCAAAATATCGTGCAAGAACTGCAGGCGAAAGTTGACGAAACAAACGCGTTGCTTGTAAAGGAGCGAGAGGTCGTGAAGAAGGCCACTGAAGAAGCACCTCCTGTTGTACAAGAAACCCAAGTTCTGGTTGAAGATACTAAGAAAATTGATGATTTGACAGAAGAAGTAGAAAGCTTAAAGGTAGTAATGATTTGGTTCATCATATAAGCTGAATTTAGCTAACTCATTTTTTGTTGTTAGCTTGTGTTCATGGTTTCTACACTGATTAATACCTTTACTTTACGACGTCTCAGACCTCGCTGGAGACGGAGAAGAACAGAGCTGATGAATATGAGAAAAAATATGGGGAAGTAGAACAGTCTAGAGAAGAACAACGCAAAAAGTTAGAAGACACAGAGAAAAAAGCTCATCAGCTCCAGGAATCATTGACCAGGTAATATCATTATTTTGAGAATGGATAGAGAAGTTCATGCTTTTGAACCCGAACGCATAACGATCCTCCACTTCAGCTACGTTATACTCGAGAAAGAGCTACTAATTTGACTTTGATGAATTGATTAACTGAACACTCTCTTGATTAGGCTAGAAGAGAAGCTTTCCAATTTGGAATCAGAGAATCAAGTTTTACGTCAACAAGCCGTGTCTATGGCACCTAATAAAATCCTCTCGGGACGATCTAGATCGATTCTTCAGGTATCATGAGATATTGGCATTGTAGGAAAGATTAATGCCTCAATATTTATATGTGAAATTTTTATGACAAAATAACAGAGAGGTGCTGAAAGTGGTCATTATGGAGGGGAAGGGAGGACGCCTTTGGTTAGTAAAGCTTTTCATGAACATAGAATTTGTTTGAAGGAATCAATAAAAACTCATTTTTCTCATTTATTATGACTGAATCAGGATCTTCACAGCCCTTCTATTAACCAAAGGGAATCAGAAGTAGAGGACAAACCTCAAAAATCTCTTAATGAGAAACAGCAAGAGAATCAAGAACTGCTCATTAGATGTATTGCACAGCACCTTGGCTTTGCAGCCAACAGGCCAATAGCTGCTTGTATCATCTACAAATGCCTGCTTCAATGGAGGTCGTTCGAAGTCGAACGCACCAGTGTATTCGATAGGATAATTCAAACCATTGGCCATGCCATTGAGGTTCATACTGATTAACCTTATTTCCATCTCTTTCTAACATTTAGAGCCATTGCTAAAATGAATATACACAGACTCAGGATAACAACGACGTCTTGGCCTATTGGTTGTCCAACGCTTCAACGCTTCTCTTACTGCTTCAGCGCACTTTGAAAGCAAGTGGCGCTGCTGGAATGGCTCCACAACGTCGCCGATCCTCATCAGCCACACTATTCGGGAGGATGACTCAAGTAAATGCATAAGAACAAAAAATTCTTGTTTATAAACTAGTATCATACTTGAATTCATTCGATGTCGATTTTTATCCTTCTCTAGAGTTTTCGAGGAGCTCCACAAGGAGTTAGTCTATCCTTAATCAATGGTGGAACTAGTGGTGGAGTGGACTCGTTACGACAAGTCGAAGCGAAGTACCCTGCTTTGTTGTTCAAGCAGCAGCTGACAGCCTATGTAGAGAAAATTTATGGAATGATAAGAGACAATTTGAAGAAAGAAATTTCTCCATTGCTAGGATTGTGCATCCAGGTATGTGTAGTTAGCTGGTTAACTTCATTGGTTTCGTTTCTTCCAAATTACTAAGTTTTGTTCTTGTAATATGAAAAGGCACCAAGAACATCAAGGGCAAGTTTGGTTAAGGGATCTTCTCGTTCGGTTGCCACCACGGAGGCGCAACGTGCCTTAATCGCTCACTGGCAAGGAATCGTGAAGAGCCTCGGGAACTTCTTGAACACCTTAAAAGCAAATCATGTATGCAAAACCTTTTTGATTGTTTTGAAACAATTTTCTTTTTCTGATTCATTCATGTGTTTCATGTCATTGTAGGTACCTCCATTTTTGGTGCGTAAAGTCTTCATACAAATATTTTCTTTCATCAACGTTCAACTATTTAACAGGTGTTGAGCTCTTCCATTTCTTGTACCTGAAGTACTTAACTAAGAACTTTTCTCAGTCGGTTACTTTTTCGACAGTCTTCTATTACGACGAGAGTGTTGCTCGTTTAGCAACGGTGAATACGTCAAAGCTGGACTGTCTGAATTAGAGCATTGGTGTTATAAAGCTACTGATGAGGTACCTTGAGTATGCTGCTTTACCTTGTTTGTTTTTTTAAACACAGTTACTAAATGATAAAATGAAACTACAGTATGCAGGTTCTGCTTGGGACGAGCTAAAGCATATACGACAAGCGATCGGGTTTCTGGTATCTCTCTATTATTTTACTATGTTCAACTCTTTACACGAAATTTTTTTGAATTAGAAAACAGGAGACGGGGGTGAATTCTTGTTTTTGTAATGTAATAGGTTATTCATCAGAAGCCAAAGAAGACGTTAGACGAAATAAGTCACGATCTATGCCCCGTAAGTGACGGCTAAGCATTTTGTATTCACTGCTTATACACGAGTACTGTTTTTTGCAGTTATTCGCCGTTTCCTCGGAATTAACGAAACCAAATTCTTCGCTTGCAGGTACTAAGTATACAGCAGCTGTATCGTATCAGTACGATGTACTGGGACGATAAGTATGGTACTCATAGTGTGTCCCCTGATGTAAGATCTTACATATTCTACCATTTTTTGTATGAAGCACCCTTGTTTATGTTCATTTTTTTTTTCAAAAGTGCATAGATCTTTATTGTTTGAATGTTCTCCTAGGTTATATCCAATATGAGGGTGTTAATGACTGAAGATTCGAACCATGCAATTAGTAATTCATTTCTATTGGACGACGATTCGAGGTTAGTATCAACAATATTGTCACTAATCTTGTTAGAAACCACGACCCTCTACAATGGTGCGATATTATCCGCTTTGAGCATAAGCTCTCTTTGTTTTGCTTTTGGTTTTTCCAAAAGTCCTCATACGAATTGTGAGATTCCCCATCGGTTGGGGAGGAGAACGAAACATTCTTTATAAGGGTGTGGAAACTTCTCCCTAGCAAACGCATTTTAAGAACTTTGAGGGGAAGCCCAAAGAGGGCAATATCTGCTATAGTGGTGGGCTTGGGCTATTACAAACTGTATCAAAGTCAAGACATCAGGCGATGTGCAGCGAGGAGGTTGATCCCCAAAGGGGGATGGACATGAGGCGGTGTGCTAGCAAGGATGCTAGGCCTCGAAGGGGTGGATTTGGGGGTCCAACATCGATTGGAGAAGAGAACGAGTGTCAGCGAGGATGTTGGGTCCTGAAGGGGGGTGGATTGTGAGATTCCCCATCGGTTGGGGAGGAGAACGAAGCATTCTTTATAAGAGTGTGGAAGCCTCTCCCTAGCAGACACGTTTTAAAAACCTCGAGGGGAAGCCCAAAGAGGACAATATCTACTGTAGCGGTGGGTTTGGGCACTTAATCCTCAACAAATCTATCTTTCGAATGTTCTTTCTTTTCGCAAACACAACAAAAACAACCTTAACATGTTTGTTGCTTGCTTGTACTACAGTATTCCATTCTCAGTTGATGATTTATCAAAGTCTATGGAACAAATAGACATCGGAGACATCGAACCACCGCCACTGATTCGGGAGAACTCAGGCTTTAGTTTCTTGTTACCTCGAACAGACTAACAGACGAATCTCCGGTTTCTTCATGTCGGAGCATAAACTATCAAGATTCAAACTGAATTGGAACCCCCCACAGGCTTATGTCCTCAAAGGGTTCCTCAGATTCAAACATTCCCTGCAGTTTGAGGTGAAATGGAGCCAACTCTGCCTCCAAATTATGGCTTAGAAATTGCTTGAAATCACTTGCTAGCATTCATTGTAGCCCAGCTTTGTTTACAGAGTTTTTAGAGTTCTTGAGACAGCCAGTGAAGTAGAAGGCATCATCCTGTCATAGATCTCTTAGTTGTATTTTCCCTGAGATTGTTTCCATTACCTTTATATATAACAATAAGTCATCAGTTCAGAATAATGTTTTGATTCAAATTGTTTTGTCAACCTTAATTACCACAAAAAAATATATATATATATATATTCATTTTTATCGACCTCCCGCCATAGAGAAGGGGTTTCGAGACTACATAAAAGACATGTTTGAGAGTGATTTTGGCTATTTGACCAAACACCCTGATTTGATCCACACAGAGTTGACTTTTTTATTAACATTTTTCCATGCGTTCAACGTCAACATAAGGCTTAAGTTGACTCATTTTAAGATTTATTGAAAGTATATGGATTGGAAACGTTTGATACTGCATGAACTTGAATAAAATAAAATGAAATTCAAAGTAGGGTATGTACATTGGTTGGATTGGGATGTGTCGTCGCATTGTTCAAAAGAAATTTATTTATCCACATTACATAAACATTTCATACAATTTTAAAAACCTAGGAACACGAACGTGGAAAAAGAAGAACTCGAACTTCAAAAACCCTAATGTGTTGGGCTGTTGAACTCGGGTCGAGATTCTTGGCCTTGAAACATGAAAAGGTGTCGTTGGCCCGCTACTAAGTTAGCGAGTGTTGAGCCTGAAATTTTTTTAATGCCTGAGTTGAACCCAAGACTATCTGTTTGTTAAGCTTGGGTGAAACTAAGTGAAGGTCCGAACCGATTGATGTTGAAGAATCAGCAGATGAGTTGTGGTTAGGGGTGAAATG
>NC_036644.1:8725582-8799549 GCF_002806865.2 Cucurbita pepo subsp. pepo | reverse complement strand
CTAAGTGGAGGTCCGAACCGATTGATGTTGAAGAATCAGCAGATGAGTTGTGGTTAGGGGTGAAATGTCACTCGAACCTAGAGCTAGCTAGTTCTCCCCGAAATGCGTTGAGGCGCAGCAGTTGACTGGACACCTAGGGGTAAAGCACTGTTTCAATGCGGGGCGCAAGAGTGGTACCAAATCGAGGCAAACTCAGAATACTAGATATGATCTTAAAATAACAAGGGTCAAAGTCGGCCAGTGAAACAATAGGGGATAACTTCATCGTCAAGAGGAAAACAGCCCGAATCACCAGCTAAGGCCACTAAATGACGGCTCAGTGATAAAGGAGGTAGGGGTGCAGAGACAACCAGGAGATTTGCCTAGAAGCAGCCACCCTTGAAAGAGTGCGTAATATCACTGATCAAGCGCTCTTGCACCGAAAATGAACAGGGCTTCTTTTTCTTTTTTTAACGTAATCAAGTTGGGTCGAGTTGACCTAATCCTCTCAACCTAAATTGGATCGAGTCCTGAAAGCACAACCTAACCCAACCCAAAATGCTATATAACCCAGCTCAACCCTTATAATTTGGGTTGGGTCGATTCAAGTACTCGGATTCTCGTGTTCAATATATACCCCTAATTCAAAGTACACGAACGGAAATGTAATTTAAACCAAAACAAAAATAAAGTTAAAATTTGAATACATATTTAAATTTTCAAAATGTTTTCATCATATATTTACTACTCACATCTATGGCCATAGTTGTTTGAAATTCATGTGGTTTACTAATACTATTCAAATTTAAAATCAACATCAATCACAATCATTTATCTATCAACATAATCTTTTCCAAAGAAAAATAAACAAATTCATAAACGACAAAAATAAACTTCTTTCATCAAACAATTCAATTTTCTACCTTAACTTTCAATTATTAATTTCCATAGAGGAAAAAGTTGTGGATGCTTTTAAACCGAACCCATCGACTATGATCGAAGTTCGGGGCAGATGCTTTAAGCACTAGGACGGTCCCAAAGAAGAGGAGCATATGAATGAACCGAGATGATATGTGCTTGTCTTTTCAGTCACTCGATCATAAAAACTCAAACATGTTTGACTTAAGGTACTTCTTTGTCGGGTAATCCAATGTAAATCATTCCCGTTTAAGGAATTGATATAAAGTATTAATATAGCTAAACGGTAGAAAATATTCAAGTTTTTTTTATCTTATTCAGTAACATCCTTAAACTTTACAAAGCTTCGTTAATACGACAAATTGGTGCCAACAAAATAATGTATTTTTTAAATTAATAATTTATTTGAATTGAATTAAAGAAACCCATGAATCAACTCAAATTTTCGGATCATCGAGTTTTTTTTAACACCCTTACTTTCAGCCGTAAATTTAGTTTTTAAAGATAGAAGAGGGTTTGAGAAGTAAAGTGGTTCTAACCTCTGACTTCTCGATTGAAAGTACACATCAATTACTATCGAGCTGAACGAATCGAACGAGAGAAAAAAAAATATCGTAGATAAGGAGGGTTAGTTTCGAGGAAAGGGAGGCGTAAGTGGGAGTGGGTAATATAAACAATATCTAAGGAAAAAGAAAGCAAATGGAAAAATATTTGGTGAGCTATACTCGAGCTCGATAGTTTCCACCACTTATCTAGAGCTGAGCCTCGAGATTTGAATATATGTATTAACGTGCTAATGTGGACATATCTCGTTGGCATTTGATATCATGTTCCTTTCTTAGATTCAAAAATTCCACTTCAAATTCTATCTTTATCCCCACAGACCAACAAACACGAGTCATCCTAACATGTTTTGTCCTCACTCACATGTCTTCTAAAGAAATTTTCAAGAGGTCACCGAACATAGAATTGCTCGAAGTAAAAGACGCTCAACTATGAAGTTCCTACGATTGAGCCACTAAAAAAGAAGAGATATCATAATAGTATAAGTAATAACTTTCAATTCTTTTAAGTTTTTCCCGTCATCTTATTCACGAAAGGTAAAACAAAATGAAATTTATATTAATTATCTCTAAAATATTAAATACAAAATTCACTTTCATCTCCATACATCAACATAAGAAGCTTGAAACCCATATAAAGAATCTTTCATTTCACCGACCCCGATCGGATCGTAAGCATCACTGAAAACCAAACCATAACAATCCTTCGAGTCAAAAGAAGTCACAGTAGACGACGGGGGATAAAAAGCATGGTTGAATTCTTGAGGTGATCGATCAAAAGCATCATCGGCCGAGTGCTGGCCGGTGAGCTTCTGAACTATGGCTCGAAACTCAGACTCGTTGTTGGCCTTCACCATCATGGGACTTGAAATGTACTTCACTTTGATGGGTTTGTTCGCCATTGTTGCTCGGTAATTCGAAGCTTCGAGTTTGTCGTGACGAAGATGATTAGGAAGGCTTCTAAGATTCTCCATGAAAGAGAGAGGAAAAAAGATGGGTGTTTGCGAAGGAGGAGGAGATAGGTGTTTTTGTAGGGTTTTGATGTGAGCTTCGTAGAAGGAGAGATGTTTGAAAAACATTGGTGGCTCAAGAAAAAACATAGAATGTGTACTTGTCCAATGTTTCCATGTGTACGATTTTCAACCTATTATTACTTTTCTAACATGGCTGCCCGTCTTTCCTTAACTTTTCCAAAAGTCGTTGGGAGCAACGAGAAAGACATATTGTGAGACCCTACATTGGTTGGAGAGAGTAACGAAACATTTCTTATAAAGGTTTGGAAACCAGATTGATGGTGATACGTAACGGGCCAAAACGAACAATATCTGCTGGTAGTGGGTTTAGGCTGTTACAAATGGTATCAAAGCCAAACACGGGTCAGTGTGCTACGAGAACGATGGTCCCCAAGAGAGGTGGGGTCAAAACGAACAATATCTGCTAGTAGTGGGTTTTGGTTGTTACAAATGGTATCAAAGTTAAACACTGGTCGGTGTGCTACGAGAACGCTGGCCCTCAAGAGAGGTGGGGCCAAAACGGACAATATCTGCTAGTAGTGGGTTTTGGTTGTTACAAATGGTATCAAAGTCAAACACCGGTCAGTGTGCTACGAGAACGCTGGCCTCCAAGAGAGGTGTGGCCAAAACGAACAATATTTGCTAGTAGTGGATTTTGGTTGTTACAAATGGTATCACAACCAAACACTGGTCGATGTGCTACGAGAACGCTGGCCCCAAGAGAGGTGTGGCCAAAACGAATAATATTTGCTAGTAGTGGGTTTTGGTTGTTACAAATTGTATCACAGCCAAACACTGGTCGGTGTGCTACGAGAACGCTGGGCTCCGAGAGAGGTGGATTGTGAGATCCCACATCGGTTGGATAGGGGAACAAAGCATTCCTTATAAGGGTGTGGAACCGTAAAGTTGACAGCGATAGGTAACGGGGCAAAGTGGACAATATCTGCTAGTAGTGGGCTTGGGCTATTACACATGTAGACTCACGAAGCTGAACAACACATTCGATGTCAACGATTCTAATCCGATAAAGGTGTTTTATTCTCCACGGAAGTGACCTACCTTCTCCCACCTTCCATATCTATAAGCAAAAACACAGTGATTAGGTCACGATCCACCAAAACAGATAGAATAACCCTATTTTTAACTCAATTCGTGAATCAATAAATTCTACACAGTCATCTTTCTAAAACAACAAGCGAGAAACCTGCTCGAAGTTGTCGGGTCATACTAGTCTTCGAACATACCACGTTTTACTAGGAAGGATAAGTTTCGATATATAGACCCAATAATATAATACGAGCACACTATTTCCGTTAGACCGATTGTTCAACTTTGATAACTAGCCACCTAAGCAATGAAGTAACATGCAAAATTTTCAATTTAAAGACTATCAATTTTCTATATGATTCCTTTTTCTTTTTCCAATTTATAATTATTAAATAATAAATAAACATTGACCAATAAACATTTAACACCTAATATTTATATTATTTCCAATAAAAGAAAAATAATAATAAATCTATGTCTTTAAGGATTTGATATATTCTTTTGACAAATTAAAAAACATGTGGCCATGAAAATCTATTATTTTAAGGTTTTTTTTACATAAAATTCCACAAAACATTTATTATTATTATTATTTTAATCTTGTTTTGTCCAACTTAATCTTTACAACGTTTGACTAAAATTGGAGTAATTTTGGATTTTATATATCACCAAAAAAATGTTAAAAGATTAAAAAGAAAAAAAAAAAAATATATATATATATATATATATATATATATATATATATATATAGTACGGAGCTCTCGTGGCAACCACGGACTCTTTTTCTTACTGATAAGGGTTACGAGAAGAGGGAAAGGAAGAAGACGAAGACAGAGTCCATTCCCGCTTGGCTTAGAAAAGGTACAATTGTTGGGAAGGGTAGATGAGAAGAAAGAGAACTTGGCTGGATTCGGGCTGGTCTCGTGGCGCCCATTCCTAAGCAGTTCCGAAAAGGTTCGTTCATGCTGTAGGGAGCACCCACACTGAGTAATCGGACCGCTAGTTCACGCAAATACTATATAGGATTGTTCCCGAATGAATTTAGTTTTGAACTTTCTCTCGGTTCATAAAAATACTCCTAAATTTTGTACTTTGTTTTAAAATATTTTTTTAACTTTTAAGAATATTTTTATCGTTAATTTTTTATAAAAATCGTTAATACTGTTAACGTTAGTATATGGAAGAAACCATTAAGATGACGTTCACGCATGAACTTTTAAAAGTAAAATTAATACACATAAACTAAAAAAAAGTTTAAAAAAAAGTTTGGAGGTGATTTATGAGCGGTCTTTTTGTGTATTTTTTTTTTATTAATGTTATTTTTAAAATTGTATATATATTTTTTAAAGTTTAAAGGTATTTTTGAAACTTTTTTTTCAAGTCACTTGAACCCGCTTGGATCAAATCTAGACAAATCGAAGCGGGACGAAGGGTAATGACACGAAATGCACGACGCGACGGAAAAATATGGGTACGTATATTTTCAGACAAACCCGTTACACTAAGACCTACAGAAACACGTATGGGTTCAATATTATTGAAAATTTTGAAAGCTTAGGGATATTTTTTATACAAATCACAAAGTTTATGGGTATTTTGAATATGTATATTACCATATTGATAGGGTCGTAATAAAACTATATATCGATTCACTTAGAAAGATATTGACATAGGTAGATACTCGATAATATATGGACAGTGATGATTGAAATGGTTATAAATGCATATATTTTAGAGGTCTTTCGACGGAGTATCTCGAGCATGTTTTACTTATTTTCGAAGTATTCTTGTACTTAAGTAATGGTTACGATGGGTACGTGTGAAAAAAGTTTGATCAATATAAGAGCTAAAAATGACTGTGTGTAAACATAATTTACTAACGACCGGTACGTGTAGAGAGAACCAGAATCACTAAATTGGAAGCTCGAGATCATATAGGTTTTAGAATTTGACCTAAAAAAACATAAGTAAAATATATTTCACCACGACCTTTCACTGACCTGTTCCATGTCATATTCGCACTTCTTTCAATGTTCTGACATGATTGAGTTTAAAAATAATCGGTAAACAGTCTATTTATAGAGTCGTAAGTACTTAAACGTAAAATTATAGGTTTTTGATACATTGCACGTAATGGGCCTTGACCGAACATTTGTACTTATCTTGAAACATAGCGTACATACATCTAGGCTTAACGGTCTAGGTATGCAAATAGCTGAAATTCTGTCAAACTAGCTAAGCTATCAACGTGGGTCAGCCATAAATGACTCCATCAATACTAAAGGTAGCTGATAAACGTCTTGTAATAGTTCAAGTCCGTCGCTAGTAGATATTGTTCGCTTTAGCTCATTGTGTATCATCGTCAACTTCACAGTTTTAAAACACGTTGACTAGGGAGAGGTATTCACACCCTTATAAGGAATGTTTCGTTCCCTTCTCCAACTAATGTGGGATCTCACACGTCTTGAGTCTCATCATAGTAGCATCATAACATAGTGCCTGCCTACTAAGATACATACGTGGGTTAGCGGTAAATGACTCTAGCACTACTAAAAAAGATTAATGACCCTCTAGATTTTTGACCTAGTAAACGTGGGGGAGTGACCATGTGCCTATACGAACTAGAATATGTATGTGCACTAACCGTAGGCACATAATCGTGACATAGTAGGCAGAAAACCGTTGGTTGATGCCATAGATAACAACATAATCATGTCTATGCCTTGCATAGCTTATCATGTGTTATATTTTGGTTCATACGTAGTTAATTCATGTCCGCTATTTACTAGACGCGGCTTCGTAGTTAATCGTGAGTGCAGTGATCTCGTGCTCAAGCCAACTACTTTGTTACCCACATGGACCATTGCCATTAAAACAAGGTCACTCGCTCAAGACCTATCCTAGATAAGTTCATCGTCGAGATGAATCGTGAGTGCAGTGATCGTTCATGGTTTTCAGGAATTGACCATAAGCGTATGGGTTGATTCCATGTGTTTATTATGGCCGAGCTAGATAACTCTAATCTAGGACAATTCATTAATAAAACAACATGTCGGGTAGATTACATTAAAATATTAAATTAAAAATAATAATAAATTTTATGCTAATTTCCTAAATTAGAATCTCTCATTGATGTTTGAATAATGTTTGAGCATCATAAAACTTGTCAGAAAAATATCCTTTAATTTAAAAAGAATATTGAAAGGCTGACAAGTTCATGTGTTTTTTTTTTTTTTTTTTTTTTTTTTTTTTTTTTTTTTTTTTTTTTTTTTTTTTTTNTATAATTTTAAATATTTGAATTATAATTTATAATCCGTTAAAATTTTATAGAGGCCGATTACGAGAGTTTTATCAATGCATAAAATCTATTTATAAAATTTTATCGACCTTATCTTATTTGATCCCGAAGACAGATATGATAGTTTTAATAAGATTTCATTATCGAACAAAAATAATAATAATTATTTTATTTCCTTGTTTCACGACCGTGACAAGAGGGGATAAATGTTATACCATGAGAGAAAAATCTAAATTAAAAAAATAAAAATAAAATTTTGACATTTAGAATGCTCAAAACTCGAGAGGATTAGTCTTGTGTGTAAGCATAACATTTCTGGTCGAGCTTGACAGACACATCTTTTTCCTTTTGTGAGGGTATTCTGAGTAGTGGGTACCTCGCCAAACCTCGACCCGCATACTCGGGTCTTGTATGAATAGGCACGAAGCGTGCTCTTAGATGTGTGTAGGGGTTGTGTTTTGTGTCACGAGAATGGATTCCTTGTCAAGTCAGTTTGATAAGGGAGAAAGAACCCGACTAGGGATAGACGTAAACTTGTAAGAAACAGAAGGTAGGATAGTCGTCTAGATCTATTATTGTGAAAGAAAAAAGTCACCCTGCCCCAGCAAGACGGGTTGATGATATAAAATCAATTAAACTTTATAAATCTACTCGGTTACGATATACAAATTTTATTTTATTAAATTATCGTAAAGAGATATGAGTTTTATTTATAGGGGGAAAAGGAAAATATTTTTAGGAGTAGGGGGTAAAGTGAAAAGTAAAAATAAATTGAAGGACTAAAAAGAAAAGTTTAATTAATTAAGTTAATAAAGGAACATATTCCAGCCAACTTGGTCCTTTTTCCCCAACTCGATGTAGATATGCTATAAAAATATTGTCACATCATACTTTATAATATATATAAATATATATATATTCCATTTATCAACTTGGTCCTTTTTCTTAGTACGTGGAATAATTTTTTTAATATCATTTTTAATATAAATAATTATAAGCCCGAATAGATGAGAAATATATGAATGAACTGAGACCACTATGAGTGAGTGATCTTGGCAATAGAATGGTTAAAAAATGCTTAAAAAAAATTAATGTCTTTATCTATACTGATAAGGTGTATTTTTTTTCGGTGGTTCAGTCATAAGAATTTAAAAATTAAAATGTGAGATCCCGCATCAGTTGGAGATAGGAACGAAACATTCCTTATAAGGGTGTGGAAAACTCTCCCTGGTAGATGCGTTTTAAAACCGTGAGGCTGACGACGATATGCAACGGGCTAAAGTGAACAATATCTATTAGTTGTGGGCTTGAGCTGTTACATAAAACGTGTTTAACTTGAGCAATTTTATGTTGGGTGACCTCCTAAAGAATACAAAGCATATTAAAATAACTCGTGTTGGGATATAGGTTCTTAGTGCGTCAAGTAGGTAACATAGTTATGTCGTAGGAGTTGTAAGCGTTTCACTTTCTTGCTTAGTCTTCAAATTTATACAGTTTGTCACGACAAAGACTGTTTTTTAAAGATATTATCAAAACTATAGAAACGGTTTATGCTGTTTTATCAAACCCTACACGAGTCGAATTTGTAATTCAACCCACTCTAAATTCACGAGCTTACCAAATGAACACGAACATGGTCAAACACGATCGATATGCACTGAACTCAATCAGTTAAATATCGATACCTTTTTCGACAAATCGTAAGTCGGAATTATGATCCCGAGAGTTTTAATATCGGAAACCCTAGAATCGAAAATGCATTAATGTTGGAGGCATGTGAGTAGATAAAAGGGAAAGACAAAATTGGAATTTTGAGTACACAAATCAAAAAATAGAGAGAAACCCTAACCACCCATCATGTTCCCACACATGGGAGCATCACCTTTTTCCCTTTCATTTATTGATTTGACTCCACTTTGCCCTTTTTCCTCTCGACCTTTCTTCTTTGCGATCATCATTCGACCTAATTTCGTTTAATTACTACTTTTTTTTAGAGTAAAGATATTCGTTTGAAATATTACTCGACTTAGCTCATCGAGAATAGCTAGGGTTTAATGTTATAGTTATTTAATGTAAAGTTTGAGAATGTGACTGTATCGGCTCGGGTGGAATATCTCTGATCCAAGAGACTGGGAAAGGAGGGAGAAGAGTGTAATAGCTAGGGTTTAATGTTGTAATTACTCAACTTGCAGCTTGAGAATGGGACTGTAATGGCTCGGGTGGAATATCTTCGATCCAAGAGACCGGGAAAGGAGGGGAAATAATGTAATAGCTAGGGTTAATGTTATAATTACTCAACTTAGAGTTTGATAATGGGATTGTAACGACACGGGTGAAATATCTTTGATTCACGAGGCCGAAAAAGGAGAGAAAAGAGTGTAATAGCTAGGGTTTAATGATATAATTTTTGAACTTGGAGTTTGAGAATGCGACTGGAATGACTCGGGTGCAATATCTCCAATCCAAGAGACCGGGAAAGTAGGAAAAAGGGTGTAATGATTAGGGTTTAATGTTATAGTTACTCAACTTAGAGTTTGAGAATGCGACTGTAACGGCTCGAGTGAAATATCTCCGATCTAAGAGACCAGTAAAGGAAGGAAAAGAGTGTACTAACTAGGGTTTAATGTTATGATTACTCAACTTAGGGTTTGAGAATGGGACTGTAACGGCTCGAGTGAAGTATCTCCAATCTAGAATATCGGAAAAGGAGGAAAAAGGGTGTAATAGCTAAGGTTTAATGGTATAGCTACTCAACCGAAAGGTCGAGAATGCGACTACATCAGCTCGGGTGAAATATAACCGGTCGAAGACGTCGGAAAAGGAAAGAAAAAGGGTATGATAGCTAGGGTTAGAGAGACAAAAGGTAAGAGTTTGGTATTGGTGACCCACAACCACAAAAACACAAAAGAAAAAGGGTATTGGGGAATGTGTGGGTTTGTTTGAACTTTGAGGATAAGTTTTAAGAGAGGTTTTTGTGAGAGGGACCAATGGTGGACAGAAGGAAATGGACTGGACAACACCATCAACCATGCCCATGTGACTATCTTCCTCTCGGGTCCCGACACCCCTCTCCCATTTCAAACCCGACCATCATCGTTCTCTCATACTTTTTGTTAAATTATAAGTTTTTAGAACTTTGATTAACGTGTCTAATAGATCCTTAAACTTTAAATAGGACATGATCCTATGTTCTTTCCAACATGTTTTGTTCTCATTTACGTGCATCTTATGAAGATTCTCAAGAGGTCACCAAACATAGGATTGCTCCAAGTAAATCAGTGTGGGAATCGGGATAGAGATTCCCCACGGGACGTCACGGAGATTTGGTTGAGCCCCACATACCAACACGTGCCTTTCCAACATGTTTTGTCCTAATTTACGTGCATCTTATGAAAATTCTCAAGAGGTCACCAAACATAGGATTGCTCCAAGTAAATCAGTGTGGGAATCGGGATAGGGGTTCCCCACGGGATGTCACAGAGATCTGGTTGAGCAGGGCATAGAATAGTTTTATTTTCAAAATTGTTAGAAATCGCAACTCTTCACAATCGTATGATATTGTCCACTCCGAGCATAAGCTCTCGTGGCTTTGCTTTTAGTTTCTCCAAAAGGCCTCGTACCGATGGAAATGTGCATTCCTTACTTATAAACCCATGATTAAGGCCTCGTACCGATGGAGATGTGCATTCCTTACTTATAAACCCATGATCAACCTCTTAAGCCGATGTGGGACTGATCTCTCAACAATCCTCAACAAAAATCTCTTCCTACTCTCTTCTCATTCCCTATTCAAGCATGAATTCTCTCTTTTGTTCGAGACTATCCTACCGGTACAACTATACACAATATTTTTGTTGCATGAGGAATCCTCAAGTCATGTTGTTTCAGGGATGGATTGGTAATCACTTCGATAGGTCATAACTAATGCTCGGAGCATTTAGAATTTCGGAAACAAACAACCAAATCCTTAACAACTGGATCTATAAACCATTTTAAGTGTAATCATTAGAGGTTTACATGAACTAGAATCATCCCATATTGGGAGTGACTTTTAAGGGTCGACTGGAAGATGAACGCAGACGCTTTTTGTTGGGGAAGAGAACGAAACACCCTTTATAAGAGTGTGGAAACCTTTCTCTAGTAGACGAATTTTAAGACTTTAAAAGAAAAAATCCAAAAAAGATAATATCGGCTAGCGGTCGGTCTCTGCGCAAGAAAAAACATCATAGAGGGAAAATCTTAGAAGAAGCTTCTCTGTTAGGAGCAGCAGCAACCCCTTAGCCCATCTGGTTGCCTCAATAAAGTTAAAATTTGCATACACATTCAAACAAACTTTGGATTTTCTCTTTCATTATCGCTCACGTGACACCTTTCCCTTGCTCTGTGAGGGAGAGAAGTGGCATCTTTGGCCACAAACAAAGCCAAAACGGCTGCCCCAAAGCTCCTTTTCTCTCTGCTCTGCTACCTCTCTCATAATGCATTTTCTGTTTGTGTAATTTGCAGAAGCTCTGCTACCTTCCTCTGTCACTATCACCGTCCAAACCCCCTCTCCCTTCCCTCTCTGTTTCAAAACCCCAAAGAAGAAGAGAAGAAAATCAGCTGTTTCTTTGAAAACCCATCATTCATTTCTCTCAAATGCAACAGCACCTGATGCAGATGCAGCCCATGATGGCAGCTTATTATCCCAACAACGTCACTACTGATCATATTCAACAGGTTCTTCTTCTTTTTCTTCCTTTTTTTCACTTTTTTCATCTGGGTTTTCCTTGTTCTTCATGATTTTTATTCTCTTTCATGTGGGTTTTCCTTGTTTTTCATGTTTGAGATGATTCGTAAGAGGTTCTTCTTCTTCTTCTTCCAATGTTTTGATTTCTTTCATGTGGGGTTTCCTTGTTTTTTATGTTAGAGATGATTCATAATATGTTCTTCATCTTCTTCCATTTTTTATGATCTCTTTCATGTGGGTTTTCCTTGTTCTTCATGTTAGATATGATTCGTAACTTGTTTTTCATTCTTTTAATCTCTTTCATGTGGGTTTTCCTTGTTTTTCATGTTAGAAATGATTCATAACATGTTCTTCTTCATCTTCATCTTCCATTTTTTTTGATCTTTTTCATCTGGGTTTTCCTTGTTCTTCATGTTAGAGATGATTCATAACTTATTTATTCATTCTTTTAATCTCTTTCATATGGGTTTTCCTTGTTCTTCATGTTAGAGATGATTCATAAGAATGTCTTGCTTCCTTTATCCTATTGGGTTTAATTGTTGCCTTTTTCACGTGCTCTTGTCTCTATTGACTGATTTTAATATCTAATACCAAAAGGTGAGACCAGTCCATCAATGGCTTTTCTCTTGTTTATTTCCATCTCTTTTCCTGATTAAGTATTTGTTTCCATATTGGTCAAAGCTTAATTACTTTTAATCTTTCAATTCCATGATTGACTTCTGAACCCTTTTGGCCTTAATCTTAATGGGAAAAGGAATCAGAACTGGTTGGATGGTGCATTTTTTTTCCCTTTTCTTCTCTCTTTCTCTGTTCATCAAGTGGGGCAAAAAGTGGCTCATGAAACTGTTGAGAGCTTGAGCTTTTGAGGACTATAAGGTTAATTTAAGGTTTTGGATTTTATGTTCTTTCATGTTGGTCTAAACTTGTTGTAAATGAATGTACCATATAAAAGTTCTTAACTAAGATTTATGTTTTTGGTAAAAGGGTTTCTTTAGAAAGAAAATAATAGCTTTTCTTTGGACTATGAATGTGATATCAGCTTCATTAATTACTAGAAATCTTGATTCAAATTGTTTCGTGAGATCCCACATCGGTTGGGGAGGAGAACCAAACACCCTTTATAAGGGTATGAAAACCTCTCCCAAGCAAACACGTAGTAAAGTTCAAAAAGAAAAACCCAAAGAGGATAATACTTGCTAGTCGTGGGCTTGGGCCGTTACAAATGGTATCAGAGTTAGACACCGGGCGACGTGCCAACGAGGAGGCTGTTCCCCGAAAGGGGTTAGACACGAGGCGGTGTGCCAGTAAGAACACTGGCCCCAAATGGGGGTGGATTAGGGTCCCAAATCGATTGGATGAAGGAACGAGTTCTAGCGAGGACGTTGGATTGTGAGATCCCACATCGGTTGGGGAGGAGAACAAAACACCCTTTATAAGGGTGTGGAAACCTCTCCCTAGTAGACACGGAAGTCCTGGATTGTGAGATCCCACATCGGTTGGGAGGAGGAGGTGCGGAAACCTCTCCCTAGTAGACGCGTTTTAAAATCCTTGAGGGAAGTCAAAAGGACTGCCGATAGCGGTGGGCTTGGGCCGTTACATTATTCTTTTAGTTTATGAACTTCTTTGATGAGGTTTCTTAAGAAAATTATTCATGAATTTTGGCCGGAGTTCATATAATCTCACTGGAATTGGCCAAGATTCAAGTGATTTTTTGGTATTTTTTAACAGTTTTGTGATGAACTATAATGAGGATAATGTTAAAACAGTCTACATCAGTAGAGAAGTAAAAAGTGTTTATAATGGAAGACAGAAGAGCTTGAATAGTGATTGGTCAACCATGAAACAGTATTATAAGTTGCTGTCTGGTTCTGTTTGTGTTTCAGCTCATGTTTTTTAAGGTTTATGATGTCTTATTTGATCATCTATGTTGCAGTATCTGGATGAGAACAAGTCGCTGATATTGAAGATTGTTGAGAGCCAAAACTCGGGAAAATTGAATGAATGTGCAGAGTAAGTATATGGTTGAATCATTGTGATAAATGTGAATTTTCTTTTTCGGTTTGATCCATTCGGTTCCTAGGATGAAGAAACAGAGTAAGTATATGGGCCTTTCCCTTCTGGGCTTTCCCTTCTGGGCTTCCCCTCAAGGTTTTATAACGCGTCTGCTTGGAAGAGGTTTCCTCGAATGCTTCGTTTCGATGTGGGATTTCATAATCCACACTCCAGGGGCCCAATGTCCTCGTTGACATATCGCCCGGTGTCTGGCTTTGATATATTTGCAACCACTCAAGCCCACAACTAACAGATATTGTTCTCTCAATGTTTTAAAGAGCGTCTATAGGGAGAGGTTTCCACACTCTTATAAGAAATGCTTCGTTCCCCTCTCTAACCGATGTGAGATCTCACAATCCACCCCCTTGGAGGCTAGCGCCTCGCTTGCACACCACCTAGTGTCTGGCTATGCACGCCGTTCAGTACTGGCTATGCACGCCGTTCAGTACTGGCTATGATACCATTTGTTGCCCAAATCCACTGCTAGTAGATATGGTTCTCTTTGGACTTTCCCTCTAGTGCTTCCCCTCAAGATTTTAAAACACGTTTGCTAGGGAGAGGTTCCCACACGCTTATAAGAAATGCTTAGTTTCCCTTTACAACCGATGTGACATCTCACAATCCACTCCCTTTGGGGGCCCAGTATCCTTGATGGCACGCCGTCTAGTGTCTGGTTCTGATACCATTTGTAACAGCTCAAGCCCACCGCTAGCTGATATTGTCCTCGTTGAGCTTTCCCTTCTGGGCTTCTCCTCAATGTGTGTCTGCTAGGGAGAGGTTTTCACACCCTTATAAGAAATGTTTTGTTCCCTTCTCCCCGGATGTGGGATCTCACACATGGGATATGACAGTCATATATTGAAAGGTCGATCGAGAGTCAAAACCAACCCTAATATTGCTTAAACAAAGTTTTGAGGCTGAAAACGAAGGTTTTGAAGAACAAAAGTAATTCTGATATCTTTTCCTGTGCAGGAATCAAGCAAGGCTACAGAGGAACCTCATGTACCTGGCTGCCATTGCTGATTCTCAACCTCAACCTTCTGCCATGCATGCCCAGGTATGAACATAGTTAGCCGTGTTTTGTTTGGCTGGTGATCATTTGGGGAGGTTTTGTCTAACTTTAAGTCGGTTACAAATTTAGCGGCTTGAATCTTGGACTTTAGAATGTAATATGTAATAGCCCATGCCCACAACTGGTAGATATTATCCGCTTTCGCGCGTTATGTATCTCCGTCAGCTTTACTGTTTTAGAACGTGTCTGGCTGATGGCTATATGTAACGGGCCAAAATGGACAATATCTGCTAATGGTGGGCTTAGGCTGTTCCAAATGGTGTCAGAGCTAGACATCGGACGATGTGCCAGTGATTACGTTGGCCCCCAATAAGGGTGGATTGTGAGATCCCACATCGGTTGAGGGGAACAAACGAAGCATTCTTTATGAATTTTTCCCTAGCAAACGCGTTTTAAAGCGTTGAAGGGAACCTCAAAAGGAAAAGTCCAAAGAGGATAATATCTGTTAGCTGTGGGTTTAAGCTGTTCCAAATGGTATTAGAGCCCGACACAAGGCGGTGTGTCAATAAGGATGTTGGGCCCCCAATGAGGGTGGATTGTGAGATCCCACATCGGTGGGAGAGAGAAACAAACGAAGCATTCTTAATGAATTTTTCCCTAGCAAAAGCGTTTTAAAGCCTTGAAAGGAACCTCAGAAAGAAAAGCCCAAAGAGGACAATATCTGCAAGCGGTGGGTTTGAGCTGTTCCAAATGGTATTAGAGCCAGACACAGGGTGGTGTGTCAGTGAGGACGTTGGGCCCCTAAGGAGGGTGGATTTGCGAGATCCTACATTGATTCGAGAGGGGAACGAAACATTCCTTCTAAGGGTGTGGAAACCTCTCTCTAGCATACGCATTTTAAAACCGTGAGGCTGGCGATAATACGGAATGGGCCAAAGCGGGCTTCGGTTGTTACGTATATCCAAACATGTCAAAGTAAATTGAATTGAAATGAATCCAATATGTTTTGGTTTTGCCATGTTCTCTCCAGTACTCTTCTAGTGGCCTAATCCAACCAGGAGGACATTACATTCAACACCAACAAGCTCAGCAAATGACACCACAATCACTGATGGCTGCTCGGTCCTCCATGTTGTACACCCAACAGCCATTTTCTAGCCTGCAGCAGCAAGCTTTACACAGCCAACTCGGGATGAGCTCCGGAGGCGGCATAGGATTCAACATGCTGCAAAACGATGCCGCCAATGCCGGAGGCAACGGAGGAGCCCTTGGAGGAGGAGGAGGATTCCCAGATTTCAGCCACAATGCTGCAGCTGATAGCTTGCACCGCAGCCTAGCTGGTGGGAGCAAGCAAGATATGGGAGGAAGCGGGTCGGGCGAGGGACGTGGAGGGAGCTCCGGGAGCCATGGCGGCGATGGAGGTGAGACGCTCTACTTGAAATCAGCTGATGATGGGAACTGAAAGTATGAGAATAAAGTCAATAGAAATTATGAGTAAACAATGGGGTGAGGATTCAAACCTCATAAAACTTTGATCTTTGGTGTTCTTTTTCCAAGTTAAGGTATTTGTTTGTAGTGTATTATGTAAATTTTCTTCTCTTTCTTTTGTGCTTATGAGAAGTGAACGAACGAACGAACTGATATCATATTCGAATGAGAGTGATTATGATCTCGTCGGGTATTCCTTCAATGTTTTTAAAACGCGCCTGCTAGAGAGGTTCTCACACCCTTATAAAGAATGCTCTTTCTCCTCCACAATCTACCCTCTTTGGAGCTCAGTGTCCTTGTTGGCACACCGCCTCGTGTCCACCCCCTTTGGGGTTCAACTTTCTCGTTGGAACATCGCATGGTATCTCGCTTTGATACATTTTGTAACAACTTAATCCTACCGCTAGCCGATATTGTTCTCTCGTGGCTTTTCCTTTTAGGCTTTCCCTCAAGGTTTTTAAAACATGTCTGCTAATGAGAGATTTCCGCACTCTTAAATGGAATGTTCGTTCTCCTCCCCAATCGATGTGGGATCTCATAAATTATTCTAATTCTAATTAGTAAGAGCCGAATGAAACTTACCATTTTTTTTCTTCTGATTCGAGGGGATCCTGTTGAGTTCTTAAGCTTTCATGTTTACAGTTGAGTTCTTAAGCTTTCAGTTTTCGAATATTACAAAGATGAACCTAAGAAAGAATTGATAATTATTATCTCTGTCAATAAAATCTTTTTCTTCAGTAGCTTAATCATTTAGTCCCATAACTTGAAAATTTTTCTAAAAAACATGTAAGCGAGACAATGCTAAAAATAACTCACTGCCTGTATATGGAGATAATTTTACATGAAATAGTTAAACACACACCCTCGACCGCGCCCCCTATACACTCCCGCGTGTGCTCATCCCCGCACATGCCCTCGCACGCCCACCACACACCTCCTGTGCGCGCTCCCCCCGCACGCCCACCAATAAATAAGTAAATGGTCATGTTGCAAGAGATGCATTGAAATACTGAAGTCACACAAACTATGTATATTAAACTCGTTCAACAATCCTCTTGAAAGATAAAAATTCACGAAAAAAAAAATTCATTTTTTTTTCTTTTGATAATTCCTTGGGATTCAAGGAACAAACAATGGTCAAAATTTGGCTAATCCAATTACATCATGAGCCTCAAGCTATGGAACAAAAAAACAAATAATTAACAAAATAAAATAAGAACAATAAGAACTTTGTATGAAGAAGAACTATACATAAGCTTCAAATTCCATTCCCCCATGAGATTCAAGGCCTCAATGAAGGATCTTGCTTCTGGGTTCCGTTAACCATGGCACCCGCCGCAAACCCATCAAAGTTCATGCCGGGAAAGGCGGAGGAACCGCCGCCGCCGCCGCCGGCTTCGTCTTCCACCTCGCTCAACGTGCAGCGTCCACGGCCAAGCCCGGGAATAAACGAACAGGGATTCCTACCGGAAGGAGGCACCGGACCTCGTAGCATCCTGTCGGACACTGGTCGCCACCGCTCTCCGGTCAAGACCCTGGCCGCCGATACGTGGAAAATACAGAGAAGAATGAAAACAAACGCCGCCGCTGCCGCTGCCGGCGTCTTCATAACAGAAAAAGGCATAGAATTGAAATGGGTTTAGGGAATGAATTTGGAGTGAGAGGAACAAAATATTTATAAGGAAAAAGGAAATTAAAAATGAAATGGGTTTTGGTCGGAGTTGACTGATACAATCCGCGGGTAGTTGGGTTTGAAAGTTGAATAACGAAAACGATGAAAAATTCAACGGCACTAAAAAATATGATATGTGAATTTTAATGAGATAATACATAGTCAATTAAATTATTGTTTTAATGGGTCAACTTTCTTGGTGTGCACGGGTTCGGTTGAAAAGTATCGAGTTGTTGAGCTTGTGACTCGAATTACCCGAACAGGGTGTTGGGATATGAAGCTTGATGCTTATTAACCGATAGAAATATGTTTGGTAGATATTTCGTAAAGATCTGATAGATTATATCTAAAGTAGGTTAAATGTGTTATACTAAACTGAAATTATATATATTTGAAGTCATCAATAAAACCTCTAGCCAATATTCCTCATTGAATTTTCTCTATCGTTTTTTGTGTTCATCTTGATAGAGTCGGTGCGTTGTTGAGCGATCCTAACAACTGGTATTAGAGCGAGGTAAGAGATTCACCTCGATCTATGAAGATGAATTTTTCAAAGATTGGAATTGAAAAGTTTGATGGATTCGATTTTAGTTTCTGGAAGATGCTGATTGAAGATTGTCTGTACTAGAGAGATCTTCACGAACCCCTGTTGGGAGTGAAGCCGGATACTATGACCATGGAGCAGTGGAAGCTCAAGGATCGTCAGGCCTTAGGGTTGATCCTGTTGGCGTTGTCCAAAAATGTGGCATTTAACATCATCAAGGAGAAGATAACATCAGATTTGTTGAAGGCGCTATCGAATATGTACGAAAAACCGTCGGCTATGAATAAAGTGTATTTGATGCGGAGGTTGTTCAATCCACAAATGTCTGAAGGTGGATCTGTTCAATACGATTGTAAGTCAATTGAGTTCGGTAGAAATTAATTTTGAGGATGAAATTAAAACATTGATTTTGATGTCATCTTTACCCAAATCGTGGGATATTGTTGTTGCCGCAATCAGCAGTTCACGAGGATCTGATAAACTAAAGTTCGATGAAATTTGAGATGTAGTTCTCAGCGAAAGTATTCGCAAACGAGAAATCGGAGATTCATCAGACAATGCTCTCAGTGTTGATCGAAGGGGAAGAAGTAAATCAAAGGGCCCAAACAATGGGCGATCAAAATCAAAGAACCGAGGAAAATCTCCAAATAAATCAAACGTAAAGTGTTAGAGTTGTGGAGAAAAAGGTGGCAAATTGTACAAAGAGGAAGCAAAATCACAAATCAGAGGATAGTGATGATTCTATACATTCAGCAGAAGACATTGGAGATGCTCTAATCCTCAGTGTGGACAGTCCGATTGAATCCTAGATTTTGGATTTAGATACATCTTTTCATTCATCTCCAAACAACGAGTTGTTTCGAAATTTGAAGTCTGGAAGTTTTGTGAATGTGTATTTTGCTGACAACAAAGATTTGGAGATTGAAGGAAAATGGGACGTATGCATAAAAACTTCAGCAGAATATCAGTAGACATTAAAGGATGTCAGATACATTCCTGATCTCAAGAAGAACTTGATCTCTATTGGTCAGTTGGATAGCACAGGTTATGCAACAGAGTTTAGAGTTCGTGGAAGATTGTGAAGGGTGCTATGGTGGAAGCACGTGACACAAAATCTGGAACCTTATACACTACTGCAGGGTGTATGAACATGGGTGTCGTTGCTGAAAGTGCTTCCAATTCAAGTCTATAGCACAATAGACTTGGACATATGAGCGTTAAAGGAATGAAGATGTTGGTTGCGAAGAAGTTTTGAAAGGTCTGAAATCTATTGATATGAGTCCTTGTGAGAACTGCGTTATGAGCAAACATAAACGAGTTAGCTTCACAAAGACTGTTAGAGAATTGAAGAAAGGTTTTGGTACAATGAAGCAAGTGGGAGTTGAGTTTGAATTGCTGAAAGATTCACCTAGTGATGTTGGAGTGGATACTCAAGAAACTCCTGACACTGTTGTCGAGGAACCAGAAGCGGAGCAAGTGACACCTAAGCAGGTGTTGANGGTTTTGGTACAATGAAGCAAGTGGGAGTTGAGTTTGAATTGCTGAAAGATTCACCTAGTGATGTTGGAGTGGATACTCAAGAAACTCCTGACACTGTTGTCGAGGAACCAGAAGCGGAGCAAGTGACACCTAAGCAGGTGTTGAAAATATCATCCAGAGCTATCAGAGTACCAGATAGGTATGTACCTTCTTTACACTATCAGTTGGTGACTGATGAAGGGAAACGAGAGCCCCTTGATGAGACCCTAAAGTAGGAGGATACAACCAAGTGGGAGCAAGCCGTGGATGATGAGATGTCTAGGCTTCAGAAATGCGTTGCTCTTTCATTTCTTGAGGCTGAGTACGTGGCAATAGCTGAAGCTGAAAAGAAGATGATATGGATGACATACTATCTAGAAGAATTAGGCAAGAAGCAGTGCGAGAAGATTCTTAAGGTAGATAGTTAGAGTGTCATACAATTGGTGAGAAACCCGATCTATCATTCAAAGACAAAACACAGAAGGCGATATCATTTCACTTGGAGGTTAGTGGAAGATGGTGGTGTGTTTGGAGGAGAGAGAGGGTGCAAAGAATCCAGCAACATGTTGTGTTGATGTTGGAACATTGAGATTGTACAGAGCCTCAAATGGTATGGTACAAATCGAGAATGAAATTCTTGGTTGATTGGATCAGTCTCGGGAGATTGTTGGGATGGAGCCTGATACCTATTTACAGTAAAGATCTAGTACACGTATTTTCTTCATTCTTTGTATTCTCTATCGTTGTACACACATGAAGTCATCAATAAAACCTTTTGCTAATATTCCTCCTTGAATTTTCCTCTCATGTTCTTTGTGTTCATCTTGATCGAGTATGTGCGTTGTTGAGCGATCCTAACACAGGGTTCACAACTCAACTCAACCCTCTTTTTTCGAGATGGGTTGGATTGGATTGTCGAGTTATTCATCTTTTAATTATTGCAAAACAATCTACTTTGACTCGAATTACCCGAACAGGGTTCACAACTCAACTCAACTCTTTATTTTCGGATTGGGTTGGATTGGATTTTCGAGTTATTCATTTTCTAATTATTGAGTTACAATACGTGACACATTATTAACTAAAATCTCATAAAGTTTAATATTGAACATTTATAAGATAATACATTACTAATATTTGTTAGAAACGTCAAATATTCTTAACCTTCGTACAGATTTTAAAAATAGGATTGGGTTGGTCAGGTCCGACCAAGAAAGTTTTAACTCGTGAGCCAAACTGAATTTTTTTAATATTCTAAAAATTCAACACTATCCAAACTATAAATTTTTACGATTTATATTAGATAGTTTATGTTGCAATCAACTACATGTACTATGATAAGCATTGCAATCAACCTATTATACTTTTTTTTTTTTTCAAATTTTTCGATAATAAGTTTGTTCTTCCCCCACGAACATATGTGAAGCATAATTAAACGGTTAGTTAATAACGACCCATTGAAACTGATTCATCAAATAAAAAATTTACCAATGTGAACGCAACAATTAACGAGATATTCAAAAATTGATTGAATAAAAAGTTCAAGAGTATTTTTGAAATAAAATACTAACATTTTCTATCTAAAACTAATCGTAAATATACGGATATTTATATTAATTTGGCGATATATATATATATATATGCACACCTACGTATATACATATACATACACATTAAATATACATATACATACACATTAAAGTTGAACAACATATATATAAATAAAATATAGATATGAAAAGGGTGATGATCAAAGGTTGAAAAGCTAGTGTGGGTTGTTAGGTTTGATTAGCAACTTTTTATTGTACCTTTTTGAACCGCCTAGCTTCTTCGTCTAAATAATACAACATATTCAACAACTATGTATATCAAAATCAAAGCAACTTTAAAGTGAAAATACGAGATTCCCTTTGAACGTGGTTCTTTCGAGTAAATTCATACTCATTTATAAAGTAGAATTGTTCTAAGTTAAACACGATTAATTATGTATTTCTTCATTTAGATGTCTGTAACGAGTAGTTCATAGTTCATGTGTAATAATATACTGAAACGATAACGGTTTGTTTGATTCCCACCAATGAATACAGTTAGCATGAAATAAGGAATTATCTCAAACGTAATTTGTAAATGGATCTCAATACCATTAGTTGGTTTTATTACAAGTTTTCGATCTTAAAATTATTCAAATCATCTAATGGTTATTAGGGACGATCCCAATACTGTAGCCAAAACCATGAATAGAGAGAAACGAAAGCTTTTTTGAATCTATACGTGAGATCCCACATTAGTCGGAGAAGAGAATGAAATATTCTTTATAAGGGTGTGAAAACCTCTCCCTAGCAAACACGTTTTAAAAACCTTGAGAGAAAGTCTGAAAGGAAAGATGACAATATCTACTAGCTGTGGGCTTGAGCTGTTACAAATGGTATCAGAGTCAGACACCAGGTGATGTGCCATCAAGGAGGCTGAGCCCCGAGGGGGTGAGCCAGCGAAGACACTGGGCCCCTTAAGGGGGCGGATTGTGAGATCTAACATCGGTTCGGAGGAGAACGAAGCATTCTTTACAAGTGTGGAAACCTCTCCCTAGCAAAAACGTTTTAGAAACATTGATGGGAAGCCCGAAAGGGAAAGCTCAAGAGTGGGCTTGGGCCATTACAAATGGTATCAGAGAACAGATGATTTGTCAACAAGGAAGCTGAGTCCTAAAGGGGGTGGTCACGAGGGGGTGTGTAGCGAGGATGTTGGGCCCCTAAGGGGGGCGGATTATGAAATCTCACATCACTTGGAGAGGAGAACGAAGCTTTCCTTATAAGAGTTTGGAAACCTCTCCCTAGCAGACGCGTTTTAAAAACCTTAAGGAGAGACCCGAAAGAAAAAACCCAAAGAGAATACTATCTGCTAGCAGTGAGTTTAGACTGTTACACTATATCTAATGGTTAATAAAGACAACCCCGACATTGCAACCAAAACCACGAACAAAGAGAAATGAAAAGTCTTTTCGAATCTATATCTAATGGTTCGTAAGAACAATCCCGAGATTGCAGCCAAAACCGCTTTTCATTAATGATATATATAGATCATCATCCAATACAATGATGAAAATAATTGTTACAATATTCACACAAGACCATCTCCTTTTTTACATTAAATTCACTCAATCCACTCCATAAATGGAAGAACAAACTAATAATAAATAAGTCTTGATTCAAATTATTAGTAGGGAGGTAAGAGTTCAAATGTCCTAAAAGTGACAGTTTCTACACCAAAAGAGTTAAAAATCCTTTGTAAATTCTTCATACCTTCGGAGAAAACAAGCTCCAAGCTCCAAGCTACTGTACAGTTGCCCGAAATCTTGATCGGTTCATGTCGCCTTTCTCCCCTGTACATAACTGGTAGAAAACCGAGTTCGTGAATACAAAAATGGTATAGCAGAAACAAAGAACGAGCTTTGTAAGCAGATTTCGAGTAAAAAAACTCACAGTTTTGAATGGTTTCTTTGAAGCGTATCTATCACCAGGACGTCCTTTCAACTTCTTATCCCGACTTTTCGTAGTTCTCGTAAATGGGAAGCGATCTCTTGAACAAACCGAAGCCCGTCTTCTCCTTTTCGGAGTGAATTGATTGTATGCTCAAGGAAATTCTTGTCAGCTTCAAGCATTTCCATTCTTTTGTTAAGATTAGCCATCTCACTTCTTAGAGAGGTGAAATCCGTCATTCCCGTGGCCAACACGGAGTTCCTATCGACACAATCAAGTTCACCGCTTTCTTTATCGAACGTAGGACGAGCAAGCGAGGGAAGATGATCGTCCACATGTTTTGGCTCATTGCTGAAAAGATCTATCTTGACCCCATTGTTTGAAAACAAATGAAGCATGTTCTCCAGCTTCTCAAGACATTGCATGATGCCAAGCTTTTCGTCCTCGAACTCCAACAAAAACTTGTTGTACGTGCTGCCTTCGTTTCCAACTTTCTCGTGGATATCGGGTTTACCTGCAACGGAATTGTCGTAACCGGTTGTTCCGATCTGGTTCGACTCTAAATGAACGACCCCGATATCTCTTTCCTTCACATCAGACGTCTCCACTAGATTATCTATTGTATATGCGTTCGGGAAATTCATCCGATAAAACTCGAGTTCGGCTTCGAAATCTTGCATCTTTTTGTCCTTCTCTGTAATGAGATCATTTGCTTTCTGCAGCGCATCATCATCATATTCACTTTGTTCTTCCATCATCCTTATACACTGCAATGCTTCCATGTGAAGACTTGCCTTCTCCTCTTGCAGCCTTGTAATCATGGCCATTGCTTGATTTGCAGCAATAGCAGATGCACTTCTTTCTTCCTCCAATTCCTTGTATAACGAATTCATAAGCTTCTTATCGTACTCGATCTTTCGTTTCAACTGTTCGACCATGTTTTCGCCTTCGATTTCACTGATCTCACTGACATTGAATGCATCTAGAGATTCTAAACTGAACTCGTTTCTTTCAAGCGAAAACCTTCTCTGTAGTATCTGAATCCCAGCGGCGCACGAGACATCTGAGCTCCTCGGCTCATCACCATATACAGACATCCTCGGACTCATATCCCGTGATTGGTCATTCATTCGGTTAAACGAGAGTTGTGTCAAGAGAAGCTTCAGATCTTCAGTCTCTTTTGAAGATTCCTTCCCGATCCATTGTTGCGAAAGCCTGCCCGACATTTGTCTTAATCCTCGAGCGCCTAAAGCTAGCTTATAAGCATCACCGAGCTCCAATACATTTGGTGCCATCTGAACAGCCTCACTCGAAACGGATTGCGCTTCTGAAGGTGCTTCAGATGTCACTTTTGTCGCCAAAATACCTGTCTTCTCGATTTCCTTGCATTTCGTCTCGTATTCGCCTCTAGTAACATCTACAATGTTTATAAGAACATACATCAGTGATAATCACAAAGAGTTTCATCTGGTTGCATTGACAAGACCGAGAGGTCGCAGCCTATTCTCGTATTCCTACTGCATAATATACGTTGTATAGCATTTACCCTTAGGAAACGGAAGACGACGACGACAACAACAACAACAAAGCTCGAGTTTTTTTCTTATCATTTTGTGTGGTGTCCTAGAACTAGAAATGAGTGGAGAAAATAACTCACAGCTTTCTTCTAAAGCTTTAACAGAGGTTGCTATTGTGTTTGAAGAAGGAACCACGTTATCAAGGGCAAGGAGATCAGTTGATGAAGAGAAAACCGCATTATTTTCGACGTGCTTTGGAGTCAATTCATCCAAACCATGCCCGATCAAGACATCGCATTCTACAGGAGGTGGTGTATCGGTTAACAAGACCAATGGTTCAGGCGTCAAAGCTGGCTCGACTAGCTTTGTCGTGGTTAAATCACTGGCCACCGAAATGAAGTTAGCCTCCATACGAACACCGATATCGTCCTTAGAAGTGCATCCATTTCCATCAGATACTGTGTCTGAAGTGATCTTTAACTCTCTGCATTGAACATGAGGTAATGGATTTTGAGAAACAGAACTCGACAAGAGAACATTGAGATCCTCCGTCTCCAATCCGCTCGATCTGGTCTGAATTAACGTTTGAACGAACCCTCTTGGAACATACGGCACCTTACAACACGAACAAAGTCTTTGGCTGGCAGGATGAGGATCCTCCCTCAGTTTACCAACCAATAATCTATAAGTCTCAGAATTTGACTTATGGATTGTTGCAAATGAACAGAGGCAGCTATTACACATTTCATGAACATTAACAAGTTTGTTGTGAGCATGACAAAGTACCAAAGATGAAATCTCCAGCTTATGTTTGCCACAAATCAATTTCCAAAGGTACCCCTTCTTCTCCGAGCCAAAAACATGATCGAGTCTCGAACATAGCAGGCACGGGGTGCACAATTTCCAAAGGCGAGCAAATTTTGTGATGAAGAACGAGAATATAGAATCCACAAACAGCATAAATATCAGTAGCCATTCAGAAACAGCATACAACAAAGAAGTAACAGGACTTTTTCGAGCACACGCTTTAGGAGATGACGTTCCCATTATACAGCCAACGTCCCAACAAAACTAAGTTCACGGGATGAATTAACCGTCTCGTGTGCATAAACTTCACCCCTCCAAAGCAGTCGAAAAGTTAACTCAACAAATCATCAACTGTGGAGAGACAGAAGTTACAACACTTATTAATACAAAGTGTAGAAAAAGAAACAGCACGTTTATGAAGAAAACGACCCGTCTCCTCGGATTCAGACCGCCCAAACAACAACCAGGCTTAGGAAGATCAAAAAGATTCAAACACAAACAGGTTGACTTTGATGATAGAACAGAATTCTTGAACAAAAGAATTGAAGAACACTAAATATGTAATCAGGAAGAGATCTATCAATGGAGTCAACCCAATCCATAAATTCAAAAGCCTACACAATGAATATAATAACTTAAGCCCACCGCTAGCAGATATTGTCCTCTTTTGACTTTTTCTTCCAGATTTCCGTTCAAGGTTTTAAAAAGCGTCTACTCGGTTTCCACACCTTTGTAAGAAATGCTTTGTTCCTCTCTCCAACTAACATGGGATCTCACAACCCACCCCCCTGGGAACCCAACGTCATCGCTGGCACACCGTTCAGTGTCTGGCTCTGATACCATTTGTAACAACCAGACCCACCACTAACACATATTGTCCTCTTTAGGCTTTTCCTTTCGAGATTTCCCTCAATGTTTTAAAACGAACTCGTATACTAGGGAGAGGTTTTCACACCTTTATAAAGAATGCTTTGTTCCTCTCTCCAACCAACGTGGGATCTCACAACCCACCCCCCTTGGGAGCCCAGCGTCATCGCTGGCACACTGTTCGGTGTCTGGCTCTAATACCATTTGTAACAACCCATGTCCACCCCTAACAGATATTGTCCTCTTTGTACTTTCCCTTTCGAGCTTCCCCCAAGATTTTAAAACGAACGCGTGTATCAGGGAGATGTTTCTACACCTTTATAAGGAATGCTTTGTTCTTCTCTCTAACCAACGTGAGATCTCACAATCCACCTCCCTTGGGAGCCCAACGTCCTCGCTAGCACACCGTTTAGTTTCTAGCTCTAATACCAATTGTAACAACCCAAGCCCATCGCTAACAGATATTGTCCTATTTGGGTTTTCCCTCACGTGCTCAAGGTCTTAAAACGAACGTGTGTGTGTACCAGGGAGAGGTTTTCACACTTTTATAAGGAATACTTCATTACTCTCTCCAACCAACGTGGGATCTCACGATCAAGGTATCATAAAAGCATGAAATCTATTGTCGAACATTAATCAATAGCTACAAATACAGAAATCCAAGCTCTTCTAAAGTCTCGTTACAGATCATAACGCATCCAGAGCATCATAAAACAAATGATCAAAGGAAAACCCAGCAGATCAAGAGAGAAAAGACGGGAAAAATCATGAAAAAGACAAGCATAGCACAAACCCAACAAAGAACAACACAAGAACAGAACAAAAAGCACAACGATCAGAACCCAAATTCCAAACCAAGAACAGGAACAAAACAAAACAAAAATGAGATTGAGAGAAGGAAAAGTACCCGTGGGCAGGAAATCCCGTTGATCGCAAAAGAAGCCAGCAATGAATCGAAGGAAAAAGAGATGCAAAGTGAGAACAAAAACCCAGAAAGAGATTAAATGTAGAATGATCAAAGAAAAGGCCCACCAAAAAGGTTGAACAATCCAACCAATTGGGGACTCAAAAATTCACATTGTGTTTTAGGGTATTAAAGAAAATGGAAGAGAAGGAAGGGAAAGAGGTTGGAAATGGACGTGCACGCCGACCAGGAAAAAAGGTCGGCTGCAGATTAAAGGGGGAAAAATTGACCGAACCTTATTCCCTCCTGGAAATGAAATCGAAAACCAAAATTAATTTCTTCGTTTTCGGCCTCTCCCAACAACACCACGGAGATTCAGCCCAAATTTACACGTCTTTATTTTACGCTTTTCTATTTTTCGGTTTTCTGTTAGTTATATATATATATATAACGGCCCAAATCCACCGTAGATATTGTCATGTTCCTACTTTTTCAAAGCTAGGAGATATTGTCCTTTCTCGGTTTTCCCTCCTGGGCTCCCCAGCTTTAAAACGCATACCCTTATAAAGGGTTGTCTTCTTTAGGCTTTTTCTTTCGGGCTTTAATGTTACAAGCATTTGTACGATAATGTAATAGAATTAATAACTTAAAACAACACGAGCATAGTTTACCTGACATGAATGGTGTATTTTCAACAAAAATACAAAAAAAAAAAAATTAAATTTCTCGACCAGCATAAAACTAAGAATAAACACATATTTTTCTCGTAAATTAGAAATTATAAAATTATTGAAAGTGAAAGTGAGCTTAGTTCAACAATGATAGACGTGTACTAAACTGGGAGGAGATTCCCCGTTTAGATGAAGAATAGGGGGAGTGTGGGGCTGTGGTGTCCCTCTTAATAAATATTATATTGATAAATGAAAATTTTAAAATAAGTCTATATTTTTAAAAAATTATTTATGGGAACTCGATCCCCACAAATTTCTCGTGGGTAATCTTCACTTCATTCCTAAAAATAAATGGATAAATGGGGCACGTGAACACGACGTTAGATAATCGTGCTATCTAATAAATAAATAAATAAATAAATAATAATAATAATAATAATAAAGAAAAAAATACAAAATATAACTTTAAATAATAAAAGACTTTAGCGTCACCGTCCAATGAGAACGTCGGTGATTTTAGTAAAATGAAAAGCGGGTAAGTTAAGAATTTTGAAGTTATCGCCGCCCAGCTCCGGGCGGCCATAATGAGTTGACCACAATAATTAACTTTACGTAATATGAGATTTTATTTATTTATTAGAATTATACAAAAATACTTTTTTTATTATTTAAATTTCAATTATGCCCCTCTACTTTTAAATTTTTTTATTTTTCACCCTTCAATTTTGAGCTTATTATAGAATACCATTTGTTACGTCAATTTATGTTCTTAATAGCTTTTGACTATATTAGATTTTTAAAGTCCACCGCTAGCAGATATTGTTCGTTTTAACTCGTTACGGATTGTTATTAGTCTCACAGTTTTAAAATATCTTTTAGGGAGAGGTTTCCACACTCTTATAAGAAATGTTTCGTTTCCCTCTCTAACCCGATGTGGGATCTCAATTTACCTCATTGGGTGTCCAACGTCCTCGTTGACACACCACCCGGTGACTGGCTCTTATATCATTTGTAACCTTTCAAGTCCACCGCTAGCACATATTGTCCACTTTAGCCCGTTACGTATCACAGTTAGTCTCACAGAGGTTTCATAAAGGTTTCCACGCCCTAATAAGGAATGTTTTGTTTCCCTCTTCCATTGATGTGAGATCTCACAAGTTTAATTTACATTTTCTTTTGTAGCCAACAATTTATTATCGTCCTTAAATATTTGAGTCCAAGCTTTCTTGTGATTATCCCACCTAATACGATTAAGAGAGTTTAGCCTCGAAGTTTCGCACGGATTTTATCTTTAGGTCACCACCCTTTGTTATATATATGTAACGGCCCAAAATCTACGGCTAGCAGATATTGTTCTTTTTGGACTTTCCCTTTCGAGCTTCCCTGTTGGTGACAACAAAAATTGAAGTGAAATTGAGAGGATGAGTGATTTGAATGATTGGAAAGGGAGGTCATTTTATAGGACGGGATTTCATTGCTCCCCGAGTTGGTTGGGATTTCTGTGGATGAAATTGCTTTCACCTCCTCCTTCTCTGTATCCGTAGTAACTAAATTTGTTAAACAAATTACTACTTTTTCTATCTTTAGAAATGTATCTACTAGTGTCCCTTCAACGCTCTCCCTTAAACTGAATTCTGCATAAATCAGGACTTCACTTTATCTTCTTGATATACATCTTGAATTCTGCACATCCTCANGCTCTCCCTTAAACTGAATTCTGCATAAATCAGGACTTCACTTTATCTTCTTGATATACATCTTGAATTCTGCACATCCTCATCTTTCTTCTAAGCTTCTCGAACAATGGTTGTTTCAAGGGCTTTGTGAATAGATCTGTGATTTGTTCATCACTTCGGCAAAAGTTGAGTTCAATAATGCATTTTTTACACAAATCACGCAAGAAATGAAATCGAATATCGATATGCTTACTCCTTCCATGCAACACAGGATTTTTAGACAACTTAATAGTTGACATATTATCACAATATATAACCGTCGTACCTGGTTGCTTCTAATTAAGAATTTCAAGCATTTTTCTTAACCAAATTGCTTGGCACGAGCATGCTGCTGCTGCCACAAATTCTGCTTCTGTAGTTGAGAGTGTTACAATAGGTTGCTTCTTTGAAGACCAGCAAATAGCTCCTGAACTCATCATGAAAATACTTCCTGAAGTACTTTTACGATCATCTATATCACCTGCATAGTCGCTATCTGTATAGCCAACCATCTTCGGATCATCTCCTTTCTTGTAGAATACCCCCAAATCAAAGGTTCCTCTCACATAACGAAGTATCCTTCTTGCTGCATTGAGATGTTTTTCCGTTGGATGCTCCATGTAACGACTTATCATACTAACCGCATACATGATGTCTGGTCTTGTTGAAGTTAAGTACATCAAACTTCCCACAATTTGTTTGAAGTACCTATTATCAACCCCTCAACCTTCAATATCCTTGTGCAACTTCAAACCCAATTCTCATGGAGTTCCAAATGTGCACTCATCCAATTTAAATCAGAGTTCTAAATGTGCACTCATCCAATTTAAATCTTTCAAGTAATTCTTGAGCATATTTCTTCTGACAGATAAAGTTACCTGCGGGAGTTTGAGTAACTTCTACTCCAAGAAAATATCTCATTAAACCAAGATCTGTCATTTCAAATTTCTTCATCATGCTCTTCTTAAAAAAATTCAAACATTTCTTCATTATTGCCAGTAAATATTAAATCATCAATATATAAGCAAATAATGAGAATGTTACCTCCCTTTTCAGTTTTCACATACAACGTATGTTCATACGGGCATTTAGTGAATCCCATCTTTTCAAAATGAGAATCAATGCGACTGTACCATGCCCTCGGAGCTTGCTTCAAACCGTACAAAGCTTTCTTCAATTTGTATACTTTTTCCTCTTTACCTTTTTGAACAAAATTTTCTGGTTGCTCCACATAAACCTTTTCTTGAAGCTCTCCATGTAGAAAGGCCGATTTCACATCAAGTTGATAAATAGGTCAAGATTTCTATGCTGCAACAAAAATAATAAGCCTGATAGTATCTTGACGTGCCATCAACTCCATACTTCTGCTTGTATCCTTTTGCAACGAGTTGCGCCTTGTACTTATCCACCTCACCATTTTCATTCAACTTGGTTTTGAAAACCCATTTTACTCCGATTGTTTTCTGCCCTCTAGGAAGATTAGTGAGCTCCCAAGTCTTGTTCTTCTCTATGGATTTGATTTCACTGTCCATAGCTTCCTTCCATTTCTTCTCCTTTACCGCTTCTTCATAGACAATTGGATCACTATCCATAAAGAATGCAAAATAAGTACTATCACTTGATTCATAGTCCATCTCATAATCAACCATCCAATTTGCTCTCTTTCTTGTTCTTGGATTTCTTTGATTATAATCATGATCTTCTTCTACTGGTTCTTCTTGTTGAGCTTCTGATGAGCTCTCTCTATGCTCATAGTGAGGCTGAATAGGGGCTTCAGTTTGTTCTTCTTCAAGATCTATAGGAATCTGCTGATTCACAGTGATCTTTTCTTCCCATGTCCAAGTCTTCTTTTCGTCAAAGATTACATCATGACTTACCACCACCTTCTTTGTCAAAGGATCATAGAGCTTGTACGCCTTAGAAGTCTCGCTTACTCCAAGGAACACACACTTCAAACTCTTGTCCTCAAGTTTCTTCCTTTTCTCATCAGGAATGTGTGCATATGCTATGCACCCAAAGATTCTAAAGTGGTCTACTGCAGGTTTTCTTCCGCTCCATGCTTCTTGTGAAGTCATATCTCTAACAGAAAAAGTAGGGCTCCGGTTGAGAATGTGAACGGACCACACGATAACTTCTGGCCAGAATTCCTTCGGGACTTCTCCTTTATTTAGTAAACTTCAAACCATGTTGATAATAGTCCTGTTTTTCCTTTCGGTCACACCATTTTGTTGTGGTGTATATGCTGTTGTTAACTGCCTCCTTATTCCCTTCTCTTCACAAAATTTAATAAACTCGTTCGAGCAGAACTCTCCACCTCTGTCAGTTCTTAAAGCATTGACTCTTCTTCCAGTTTCCGTCTTCATAGTAGCACAATTTTTTTTTGAAGCAATCAAAGGCTTCTGATTTGGCGTGCAAGAAATAAGTCCATGTTTTTCGACTAAAATCATCGATGAGGGTCATGAAATATTTCTTGTTACCATTTGATGCTGGAGAGATGGGACCACATATGTCTGAATGAATCAACTCCAAAATTGCTTGAGCTCTTCTTGATTTTCCGGATGGAAAAGAGTTTCTTTCATGTTTTGCTACTACACAGCTCTCGCAAATTTCCGTTGGTGGAGAAATATCTGGCAACCCAGTTACCATCTTCTTTGAAGACAACGTCTTTAATCCTTTGAAGTGTAGATGACCATACCTAAAATGCCAAAGCCAGGTGGTATCTTCTTTCTTCACCATCAAACTTTTGGCAACGATATTTAACGTCAACGGATATAGACGGTTGGTGGTCATCTTCATCTTAGCAATCGATCCTCTTTTGGAGTCATAAATCTCACATTCATCATTTTGGAATGTGATCACATACCCCTTTTCTTGTAACTGACCGATACTAAGTAAGTTGGCCTTCAGATCAGGAATGTAGAATACATTAGAAATAGACTCTACAAAGCCATTTCTAGTCTTGATATCTACGGTTCCTTTCCCCATCACTTGGAGAGTTGAATTGTTGCCGAGAGAAACCGTAGTATGAAAATTTTCATCCAGAGTTGAGAAGAATTCCTTACAACCTGTCATATGGTTGCTGCATCCAGAGTCTACGACCCATACACCTTGATCTGCAACCTTCATAGCATGGAATGACATTAATAATGTTTCTTCTTCTCTTCTCTCCACAAAATTGGATTGATCTCTTTTCTCCTTTTGGAGCCTGGTATAGCATTCATTTTTGTAATGTCCAAGGCGTCCACATCTGTAGCATTCCACCTTAGACTTGTCAAAGTGTCTCTTGCTTTTGTTGTCATAATCGTTTCTAACTAGATCTGCTGACCTGCCAACATCTCCACTTCTTTCTCGACTGCCTCTCCCACAACCTCTGCCTCTTCTTTGCCCTCTACCTCTAGGGCTTGAAGTTTCACCTGGTGTGGATATCTTTAAGGCTGTCATCTCCTTTATTGCACTTGTACGATTGAGTCTCTGTTCATGTACTAACAGTGAGCTTTGGAGTTCATCTATTTGCATCTCTTCGACATTGTTTGCTTCTTCGATAGAACATACAATGTAATCGAACTTTGGAGTTAGTGATCGCAAAATCTTTTCTATGACCGCAACATTCGTGATTGAATCACCATGCATCCTCATTTTACTTGCAAGACTTAACCTTGCCAATATAATCATTCACCGTTTCTCCCTTTTGCATTGGGAGAATTTCAAAGTCTCTTCTAACTGCTTGAAGTTGAGCACACTTTACTCTCGTTGAGCCTTGATACTTCCTCCTCATAGAATCCCAAATTTTCTTGGATGTCTTCTTCTGAAGCATTGTTTCCAAGATAGTCCTATCAATGGACTGAAAATAAATAGTTTTTGACTTTCAGGTCCTTCAACTTCGATGCTGCCAACAGTTGCTGTAGACCAGCTGAGAGTACCTCGCCTTCATTTGGCTCTTCATAACCCATCTCCACCATATCAAAAAACTCCTTTGATCTGAGAAAATTTTCCATCAACATCGCCCAATGATCATAGTAACCATCGAACCTCGGGATGGCGGGCTGAACGTAGCTCTCAACTTGTTTTTCTGCTGTCATTCTTGTTGCTGCAAGATTGCTCTGACACCAGTTGTTGGTGACAACAAAAATTGAACTGAAATTGAGAGGAGGAGTGATTTGAATGATTGGAAAGGGAGGTCATTTTATAGGACGGGATTTCATTGCTTCCCGGAGTTGGTTGGGATTTCTGTGATGAAATTGCTTTCACCTCCTCCGTAGTAATAAATCACTACTTTTTCTATCTTTAGAAATGTATCTACTAGTGTCCCTTCAACATTCCCGGCTTTAAAACGCGTCTGCTAGCCGAAGGTTTCCACACCCTTATAAATGGTGGTTTGTTCTCCTCCCCCAACTAATGTGGGACATCACAATCCACCCCCTTCGGGCCCAGCGTTCTCGCTTGCACTTTTTCCTTCCTCAATTGTGATGTCCTACATTGGTTGGGAGGAGAACAAACCACTATTTATAAGGGTGTGGAAACTTTCTCTGGCAGATGCGTTTTAAAGCCTTGAGGGGAAGCCTGAAAGGGAAAGCCCAAAAAAGACCATATCTGTGGGTCTGTGTTGTTACAATATATATATATATATAAAAGATAAATAATTAGTAGTAAAAAAATATTTAATATTTTTTGAAACTTTTTATAAAATTTATTATTGAAAATTTGAAAATTTATGATTAAAGCATGAAATTAATAATAATAATAATAAATAAATAAATAAATAATATATAAGGTGGCGCATATCATAGGCCATTTCGACTTCCGAGAACGTGGGATATAAATATGGGGAAAGAAGCAAAGCAGAGTGAGAATTTACTAATTTAGGGCTTCTTGCTCTTCAAGCTTTACTCAGAAAACTCGATTCCGACTGCAATAATGGCGGATGGAGAAGAAGCCGCACGGCGTCATTCCGCTCTCAATGACTACCGCAAGAAGCTCCTTCAGCACAAAGAACTCGACGCTAGAGTCCGATCTCGTATATCCCTCCCTTTACAATCTATGCTCCTCTTCTTTACTTTTCTCAATTCTGCTACTAGACGACTCGATGCTTCTTTGCTCATTTCAGTAATTGTTGTAGTCTTTCAATCTTCTGCAATGGTTTCGTTCCGTAGAATTTGAATTTTGGGCTGTTAATTCATCCCCCCACCCCCAATTTATGAATTTTGGTATTCGAAAGCCCTAGTATTTCCAAAACGCCTTGCATAGAGTTCTGGGGGAAGTGTGAGAAGATACACATGTTAAAGGAAAGAAAATTTAGAAATGATCTGTTATGAAAATACAATCACTGTGAAAATTAGAAAACGTTATGCTGGTTTCATGCTTAGCTAGGAAGTTCTGGGGAATGGGTTGTGTTCTTGACGGTTAGTTTATCAATTCCCTTTGATACATTTCTACAGTGCTTTCCTAAAGCGGTAGCGGAAGCTGAGATTATTTTACGGAAGGCCGTAAGATTATGTTTAATTTGTGTTTCCAGTGAGGGAGAATTTGCGAGGTGCAAAGAAAGAATTTAACAAGACGGAAGATGACTTGAAGTCTCTGCAAAGCGTTGGGCAGATTATTGGAGAAGTTCTCAGGCCACTCGACAATGAACGCTGTAATTCTTCTTTGTTATTACCTGTGCATTTGTTTTGAGATCAAATTCTCTCAACTTGGTTGATATTGTTGGATTATGGCTGCCTTTTCTATTTCAGTGATTGTCAAAGCAAGCAGTGGACCAAGATATGTGGTTGGATGCCGTAGTAAGGTGGATAAGGAAAAATTGACTTCTGGTACTAGAGTGGTACTTGATATGACAACACTCACCATTATGAGGGCTCTTCCACGAGAAGTAAGTTAGATTTTTCAAGGGAAAATAGAAGTTATATACTATCCTCAAATGTATGATTGCCCTAAATGTTTTGATGTGATTGTATCTGCTAGGTAGATCCAGTTGTGTATAATATGCTGCATGAAGATCCGGGTAATGTTAGCTATTCTGCTGTGGGCGGTTTGTCCGATCAGATTAGAGAATTGAGGGAGTCTATTGAGCTACCTCTCATGAATCCTGAGCTTTTCCTTAGGGTTGGCATCAAACCTCCTAAGGTACTATCTCTCTATCGCTTTGATGTAATTACCAAATTGCGGTTTTTTTGTTTACTCACGTTATTTGTTCACTTTTCACTTAAAGGGTGTGCTTCTCTATGGTCCTCCTGGTACTGGCAAGACATTGTTGGCCAGAGCAATTGCGAGTAACATAGATGCCAACTTCTTAAAGGTAGAATTTTCTCCATGTGCAGAAAGGACTTTAATATTTCCCTCTTTCCCAGCTAAATTTTAGCATCTAGCTTCTCTCTTCTCTTCGTTGAAGTATAGGTTGTATCAAGTGCCATAATTGATAAGTACATTGGAGAAAGCGCAAGGTTAATACGGGAGATGTTTGGATATGCACGTGATCACCAGGTATGTTTTTATGTGGTATGAACATCTCTTTGTATGAACTATTAAGAAAGCTGTTTCTTAGCTCATGCACCATCCCTTTTTGTGCTTAGCCCTGCATAATTTTTATGGATGAGATTGATGCCATTGGTGGGCGGAGATTCAGTGAGGGAACAAGTGCAGATCGTGAAATTCAGCGTACATTGATGGAATTACTTAATCAGCTTGATGGATTTGATCAGCTTGGCAAGGTATGTCCGGATTTTTTGTTTACTGTGTGATGATGTGATGTCATATAACTAGCTGAAATGGAAAGTATAGGGCCTTAGATCTTGTTGTCGACTGTGCTAAGACTTGATTGTTTGTCTTAGATCTTATTTGGAATTTCTTACAAACATTTTGTTTTCCGAGAGAAATATATTAAACTTGAAACTGGTAAAACTGTAGGTCAAAATGATAATGGCCACAAACCGGCCAGATGTTCTTGACCCTGCACTTCTTCGACCGGGGCGATTGGACCGCAAAATAGAGATTCCTCTGCCAAATGAGCAGTCCAGAACGGAGATTCTTAAGATTCATGCAGCTGGAATTGCCAAGCATGGCGAGATTGATTATGAAGCTGTTGTGAAGCTAGCAGAGGTAATCCTGCTAGTTCTTCTTTATTAATTTCTTTCGAGTTGTTTCCACAATCTATGGATGTTTGAAACTCTCATTTGTCCAGGGCTTTAACGGAGCCGATTTGCGAAATGTGTGCACTGAAGCTGGAATGTCAGCTATCCGTGCCGAACGTGACTATGTCATCCACGAAGATTTCATGAAGGTAATCTTATTTTGTTTTCTCCAGCACTGTATAGCATACTCTTCCTCTGTTGAAATGAGATTAAATGGAATCCTACAGAGAGAATGCTCTTTCTTCCCGTATTCACTTTTATCATCTTTTGATGTTCAGGCAGTACGAAAATTAAACGAAGCGAAGAAACTCGAGTCCAGTGCGCACTACAGCGCTGATTTTGGAAAGGAGTGAAGTCGTGTAATTTACGCTTTAGCAACCGAAAACATTTTCAAGCACAACACATTCCTGACTGGCGAGACGATGCGGTCCTTGGATGGAGGGAAAACTGATCTTTTCCTGGTATCACTGGTTATCTTTCTTTCAACTATAGGAACTGATCAAAAGATGGAAGATAATGAATATTTCGTGAAAATATTGCTATTCTTGATCTGTGTTTTTTCCCCCCTTCTAAGCTTATTAGAGATGACTGTCCACTATGATTGTCATTTAAAGCATGATGCCTGTGGCTCAGTTGCTGTATACGGTTTGATTGGAAAGTTCATTTATGAAGTTTTTATTTGTAATATTGCTGCTTGATATTGCAGGAAATTTTCTTTTCGGTAGGTGGGTAGGAAATGTTCGAGTGAGTAGTAGAGCGTGTGAATTGGGAGTATAACCAATGATTACTTAACAGCTCAAATCCACTGTTAGCCGATATTATTTTCTTTGGACTTTCTCTTTCGGACTTTCACTAAGGTTTTTATAACGTGTTTGCTAGGGAGAGCCCTTTCGGGACCCAGCGTCCTCGACACTCGTTCCCTTCTCCAATCAATGTAGGACTCTCCAATCCACCCCCTTTTTGAGGCCTAGTCCTTGTTGAAAGAGGATAATATCGGTTAGCGGTGAACTTGAGCTATTACAAATTACGTGTAAGAGCTTATGATTTTGGATCTTTTTTTATTGAAAAAGTGGGTTAAATTTATCAAATTTTAACTTTAATGTAAATGCATTATATTTAAGGCTTATAGTTTTAGATCTTTTGAATTTTAGGATTTGAAAGATCTTTGGTCAATGGTACCCCTTCAAAAAAAAAAAAAACTAAAATAACCATTTTTTTTTTTTTTAATTTAAGAAAAACGAGTCAAATCCATCAATTTCTTACATTGCTATTGAGTTTTTTCACCGTGATGTTTTATCTTGGAGTGTCATCTAAATCTAAAATCCAAAATTAACCCCTTAAGCCTCAAATATAATCTTAACACATAATCAATTGGTTATACTCTTAATTCACGCTCCCTTGTTAGGAATCAAGAATCTTCACAATGGTATGATATTGTCCACTTTGAGCATAAGCTTTCATGGCTTTACTTTGGACTTTCCCAAAAGGTCTCATTCCAATGGAGATAGTATTCCTCCATTCTAAGCCCATAAGGCCTCATTCCAATGGAGATAGTATTCCTCCATTATGAGCCCATGATCTTCCACTAAATTAACCAATATGGGACTCACTTCCAATAATCCTCAACAATCCTCCTCTCGAACAACGTACACCATAGGCCTCCCGAACACTCCCTCTCACTTTTTTTTTTTTTTTCCCTTCCTTTTCTCCATGCTATATACAACCTTCCAAGTTTTAAAGACCAAACGTAAAGGATTTTATGAGCTCAAATCTAATCTGGAGGAAAGAATAAAAAATCCACAAACCTTTCAGAAAGAGTGAGTTATACTCCTTTAAGAAAACACACATCCAAATCTAGTTAAGTTAAGAGTACAATCGAATTAATTTTCACCTACCCACCTACCCAAAACAAAATTTCCTGCAATATCAAGTTCATCAAATCCAGGTTGTATATTGAGAGCAGCAATATTACAAATAAAAACAGTTCATAAACTAACCTTACCAATCAACTGTAGGCAGTAAACTGAGCCACACAGGCATCATGGTTTGGTAAATGACAATCACAGTGGACATTCATCTCTCAGCTTGGAAGAAAAAAGAAAAGATCAAGAACAGCCATACTGTTTTGAAAGATTCATTAGCTTCCATCTTTTGATCAGATACAAGCACGTTCCTATAGTTGAAAGATGAGCGCCAGTGATACCAGAAAAATATCAGTTTTCCCGCCGGGAAGGAATGTGCTGTGCTTGAAAATGTTTTCGGTTCAATTACATGACTTCACTCCTTCCCAAAATCAGCGCTGTAGTGTGCACTGGACTCGAGTTTCTTTGCTTCGTTCAATTTTCGTACTGCCTGAACATCAAAAGATGATAAAAGTGAATACGGGAAGAAAGAGCATTCTCTCTGTAGGATTCCATTTAATCTCATTTCAACAGAGGAAGAGTATGCTATACAGTGCTGGAGAAAACAAAATAAGATTACCTTCATGAAATCTTCGTGGATGACATAGTCACGTTCGGCACGGATAGCTGACATTCCAGCTTCAGTGCACACATTTCGCAAATCAGCTCCGTTAAAGCCCTGGACAAATGAGAGTTTCAAACATCCATAGATTGTGGAAACAACTCGAAAGAAATTAATAAAGAAGAACTAGCAGGATTACCTCTGCTAGCTTCACAACAGCTTCATAATCAATCTCGCCATGCTTGGCAATTCCAGCTGCATGAATCTTAAGAATCTCCGTTCTGGACTGCTCATTTGGCAGAGGAATCTCTATTTTGCGGTCCAATCGCCCCGGTCGAAGAAGTGCAGGGTCAAGAACATCTGGCCGGTTTGTGGCCATTATCATTTTGACCTACAGTTTTACCAGTTTCAAGTTTAATATATTTCTCTCGGAAAACAAAATGTTTGTAAGAAATTCCAAATAAGATCTAAGACAAACAATCAAGTCTTAGCACAGTCGACAACAAGATCTAAGGCCCTATACTTTCCATTTCAGCTAGTTATATGACATCACATCATCACACAGTAAACAAAAAATCCGGACATACCTTGCCAAGCTGATCAAATCCATCAAGCTGATTAAGTAATTCCATCAATGTACGCTGAATTTCACGATCTGCACTTGTTCCCTCACTGAATCTCCGCCCACCAATGGCATCAATCTCATCCATAAAAATTATGCAGGGCTAAGCACAAAAAGGGATGGTGCATGAGCTAAGAAACAGCTTTCTTAATAGTTCATACAAAGAGATGTTCATACCACATAAAAACATACCTGGTGATCACGTGCATATCCAAACATCTCCCGTATTAACCTTGCGCTTTCTCCAATGTACTTATCAATTATGGCACTTGATACAACCTATACTTCAACGAAGAGAAGAGAGAAGCTAGATGCTAAAATTTAGCTGGGAAAGAGGGAAATATTAAAGTCCTTTCTGCACATGGAGAAAATTCTACCTTTAAGAAGTTGGCATCTATGTTACTCGCAATTGCTCTGGCCAACAATGTCTTGCCAGTACCAGGAGGACCATAGAGAAGCACACCCTTTAAGTGAAAAGTGAACAAATAACGTGAGTAAACAAAAAAACCGCAATTTGGTAATTACATCAAAGCGATAGAGAGATAGTACCTTAGGAGGTTTGATGCCAACCCTAAGGAAAAGCTCGGGATTCATGAGAGGTAGCTCAATAGACTCCCTCAATTCTCTAATCTGATCGGACAAACCGCCCACAGCAGAATAGCTAACATTACCCGGATCTTCATGCAGCATATTATACACAACTGGATCTACCTAGCAGATACAATCACATCAAAACATTTAGGGCAATCATACATTTGAGGATAGTATATAACTTTTATTTTCCCTTGAAAAATCTAACTTACTTCTCGTGGAAGAGCCCTCATAATGGTGAGTGTTGTCATATCAAGTACCACTCTAGTACCAGAAGTCAATTTTTCCTTATCCACCTTACTACGGCATCCAACCACATATCTTGGTCCACTGCTTGCTTTGACAATCACTGAAATAGAAAAGGCAGCCATAATCCAACAATATCAACCAAGTTGAGAGAATTTGATCTCAAAACAAATGCACAGGTAATAACAAAGAAGAATTACAGCGTTCATTGTCGAGTGGCCTGAGAACTTCTCCAATAATCTGCCCAACGCTTTGCAGAGACTTCAAGTCATCTTCCGTCTTGTTAAATTCTTTCTTTGCACCTCGCAAATTCTCCCTCACTGGAAACACAAATTAAACATAATCTTACGGCCTTCCGTAAAATAATCTCAGCTTCCGCTACCGCTTTAGGAAAGCACTGTAGAAATGTATCAAAGGGAATTGATAAACTAACCGTCAAGAACACAACCCATTCCCCAGAACTTCCTAGCTAAGCATGAAACCAGCATAACGTTTTCTAATTTTCACAGTGATTGTATTTTCATAACAGATCATTTCTAAATTTTCTTTCCTTTAACATGTGTATCTTCTCACACTTCCCCCAGAACTCTATGCAAGGCGTTTTGGAAATACTAGGGCTTTCGAATACCAAAATTCATAAATTGGGGGTGGGGGGATGAATTAACAGCCCAAAATTCAAATTCTTCGGATCGGCACCATTGCAGAAGATTCAAAGACTAAAATAATTACTCAAATCAGCAAAGAAGCATCGAGTCGTCTAGTAGCAGGATTGAGAAAAGTAAAGAAGAGGAGCATAGATTGTAAAGGGAGGGATATACGAGATCGGACTCTAGCGTCGAGTTCTTTGTGCTGAAGGAGCTTCTTGCGGTAGTCATTGAGAGCGGAATGACGCCGTGCGGCTTCTTCTCCATCCGCCATTATTGCAGTCGGAATCGAGTTTTCTGAGTAAAGCTTGAAGAGCAAGAAGCCCTATGTTTCCAAAATTTAAAAATGTCTTGTCTGCCACTATTTATTTATTTATTTATTTATTTATTTATTTATTATTATTATTATTATTATTAGTATTTTTATATTACTATTTTTTTAAAATTTCTACTATAATTATTTATTCAAATAATTGAGTTTATTTGTTTCATGCACAATATAAAAAAAGTAGTTATTATATTTTCTTTCTATGTATTATTCTCATTTTATTATGCACGTCACATAAAGAGGGACTCGTAATGAGATGAAACTCTCACGTACGGTTTTGGAATAGAGATTCTTTGAACGGGGTAACGAACTGCTTTAACGGATATCGACTCAATTTGAAGGAAATTATGTGGAAGTTCTACAAAACTATTATGAAGCTATGAAATAATAACGAAAGTCAAATATCTCGAGCATTTCCGAATAACATAAGGTAATCTTGAAAGGCAAGAGGAGCTATAGGTAGCTGCACGAAACCATTCTAGAATACTTGCCGAGACTAGAACCAAACAAGAATCCTATCATATCAACTAATAGGCCACGAGCAGAAACGAGAGCTAAAAATGGGAGTGACGAACTACTGTAATGGAACTGACTTAATTTGAAGGAAATTATGTAGAAGCTCTACAGAATTACGGTAAAGCTATGGAAAAACAACGGAAGTCAGATATCTTAAGCATTTCCTAATAACACAAGGCAAGAGGAGCTACAGGTAGCTACATGAAACCACGTCGTTCTTTCTAGAATACTAGCCGAGACTAGAACCAAACAAGAACCTTATCATATCAGCTAATAGGCCATGAGCAGAAACGAGAGCCCAAAAATGGGAGTAACGAACTACTGTAACAGATACCGACTCAATCGGAAAGAATACCATAGAGCCTTCTCTAAGGCCCATGTAGCCATTGAACAACCTTCTCTTAAACAAGACTCAACTCCTTTCTTTGGAACTCTCGAACAAAGTACACTCTTTGTTCAGCACTTGAGAGTCACGTTTGACTACACCTTCGAGGCTCACAACCTCTTTGTTCGATATTTAAGGATTCTATTTACGTGGCTAAGTTAAGGGCATGACTCTGTTACCATGTTAAGTACCACAGATACTGTCCACTTTGAGTATAAGCTCTCGTGGCTTTACTTTTGGTTTCTCCAAAATGCATCGTACCAATGGAGATGTATTCCTTACTTATAAACTCATGATCATCCCCTTAATTAGCCAACGTGGGACTCCGTCTCAACAATCCTCCCCTCGAACAAAATGCACCATAAAGCCTCACCTGAGGTCTATATAGCCCTTGATCCTCCCCTTAATTAGCCAATGTGGGACTCCCTCCCAACAATCCTCAACAATCCTCTCCTCGAACAAAGTACACCATAGAGCCTCCCTTGAGGCTATGTAGTCCTCAAACTGTCTCCCCTTAATCGAGGCTTGACTCTTTTCTTGGGAGCCCTCAAACAAAATACACTTTTTGTTCAACACTTGAGAGTCACTTTTGACTACACTTTCGAGGCTCACAACCTCTTTGTTCAACATTTGAGGACTCTATTTACATGGCTAAGTTAAGAGCATAACTCTGATACCATGTTAAGTACCACAAATCTCCCCAATGGTATGATACTGTCTACTTTGAGCTTATAAAATGTCTCGTACCAATGGAGATGTATTCCTTGCTTATAAACTCATGATCATCTCCTTAATTAGCCAATGTGGGACTCCCTCCCAACAATCCTCGACAGTTTCTCTGCCTATACCCGACTCCGTAGACATCTCTAATTACAACCGATAAGATTATATGAAGATCGGTAGAGAGGAATGAGGAAGACGTACCTTCTTGTCAACCCTCCCATTAGCCGCCAGCATCATGACTATAACATAGTCTCCAGTAATAGCAGCAACATGCAAAGGCGTGTTGCCATCCTTGTCCTGTTGGTTCACCAGGTTTCGAAAGCTGCCCAACTCCATCATCTTTCAGACAGCGTAGGCCTGGCGGTTGGCGACAGCCACATGGAGAGCTGTTCTGTCATTTAAGTCTGCTACCTCGCAGCTATCAGGACAGAGCTTGGCGAAGAGTTTGAGGACGGCAGTGCGGCCTTCTTTGGCTGCTAAGTGCAATGGCGAGACGCCATATTTGTCTGTCTTGTAAGCCATGCATGGTTTATGCTTTAGAATTAGTTCAACCAGTTCCTCCGAGCCGTGAGCTATAAAGACTAAAGTCACAAGTATGCACTCGAAAAAATACAAACAACTCAATTAACCTGTTCAGTTATGGGATTTGATTCAAATAAAAAAAAATCAATTGGGTTAAACTCTGATGTCCACCTTGGTTGAGGAGGAGAACAAACCATCATTTATAAGAGTGTGGAAACCTTCCCCTAGCATACCCGTTTTAAAGTCTTGAGGGGAGCCCAAGAGGGAAAGCCCAAAGAGGACAATATCTGCTAGCGGTGGATCTGGGCCGTTACAAATGGTATCAGAGCCAGACACCGGACGATATGCCAGCCTTCTCGCTGTTCCCCGAAGGGTGGTAGACACGAGGCGGTGTGCCAATAAGAACGCAGACCCCAAAGGAGGTGGATTTGGGGCTGTTCCCCGAAGGGTGGTAGACACGTGGCGGTGTGCCAGTAAGGACGCTGGCCCCAAAAGGGATGGATTTGGGGGCGGTCCCACATCGATTGGAGGAAGGAAAGAGTGCCAACGAGGACGCTGGCCCGAAGGGGGGGTGGATTGTGATGTCCCAACGGAGAACAAACCACCATTTATAAGGGTGTGGAAACCTTTCCCTAGCAAATGCATTTTAAAGCCTTGAGGGGAAGCCCGGAAGCTCAAAGAGGACAATATTTCCCCCGGAAGGGGAAGCTCAAAGAGGACAATATCTAGCGGTGGATCTGAGCGGTTACATAAACCGAACCAATCAATATACTACTTACGATGCAAGTGTATTCACATATAAAAAAAATGTTTCAATCCGACCTAATCCAACCTACAAACACCGATAACTAAAACAAAATGGAAACCGAAAAATGGATAGAATGGTTTTACCTTCTTGAATGGACGTAAGTTTACATGTGGTCTTCCTTTCCCAATAAGGTAGCCCCATAATTTCTGGAAGGAAATGGTTGACGTACAAGATTGGAAGAGCCAAATAAACTCAAAATGGAGTCTCAATCAGATTTTGGGTGTAGCCTGTCCAAACGATGATTAGACTAATAAGCGATGATTATTTTGTCACATGACACGAAAAAGTAAGTCAATTGAATGAAAAAAAATGGTGAACGAGATAAAATTCTAACTCAAGCAAGTCAAGGAACCCTGAAATCCGCTCCTTAGTTAGCTAATTAAGAGGAAAATTACAGGTCTATAAGGAATACTAGCACTATATGGATTAGAGACGTCGGTGAAGACATGGAGTCTTCCCCGTCTCCATCCCTATCAAATTTCTCATTTATTCTTGCCCGTTTCAATATATATATGTGTGTGTGTTGAAAATATATCTATATATAAGCGGGGCGGGGACGAGGACGAGGACCGGGAATATAATTATTGCCCGGGTAAAAATATTATCCACTCCCTCCCCTATTCTCTGTCTAGACCGGAATCCCCTCTTGGTTCGGGGCAGAGATAACAGGTAAAAAATATTTTCCACTCCCTCTCCTATTCCATGTCTAAATCAGAATTCTCTCTTGGTTCCGAGTGGGTTCCGAGGTAATAATCAAATAAAATTTAAATTAATTATATCATGAAACTTACTTTTGAGTGTGCAAATGATGATGGCGTGTAGCACATTGGCGCCATCTCTTCCGCCGTACAAGCAATTCGATTCAACTTTCAGAATCTCCCGCGCAATCTCCAAATAATCCTCCTTCACCGCCACAAACAGCGGCGATTCCCCGACTCCGTTGGCGTACGCCACCAGTTCCGGACATTCCTTCACCAGAAAGCTTCGCAATCTCGCCATGGCCATTCCTCACGGCGTCGTGAAGCGCCGTATCCTCCTCCAAATTCACCATCCGGATCAATCATCCGCTTCCAGATCCTCACCGCCATCGCTCGCCTTCGCGGATTCGACTAAATACTCCGCTGCTTGGAAACTCCCGAGCCTCGCGGCCAGATGCAGCGCCGTATCGCGTTTCGAGTTCGTTGCGTACAGAATCGAAGGGCGCAGCCGCGTGATTCCTTCGGCGATTATCTTCTGGTTGAAGGCGGCGGCGACATGGAGCGCGGTGTTGTTCTGGACCGTGGTTTGGTCGAGGAGAGAAGGATTGACGGTGATGAGAGAGAGGAATTTGGAGAGCTGTTGATTTTTGGGAATCCATGGCGAATGTCTCTGCAACTTCGAAGTGGAGATGGAGCCTTATAACTTTTTTAAATCATTATCTAATTTTCGCTCCAAACATTCCAAAAGTGAGATCGGGAGAAGTTCGGGATGAAATCACAGTGGATTTACAACAATGCGGCACCTTGTCTTACGCGGTCGTTTCGAATTTTCGACCTATTTCGACACTTGCGAGGTAATTTCTTAAATGATTTCTTGTCGAATATTAATACACAAATAGTCTAATCATGGGTTTATAAGTGAGGAATACTAACTCCATTGGCATTGGCGTGAGGCCTTTTTGGGGAAACCCAAAGCAAAGCCATGGGAGCTTATGCTCAAAGTGGACAATATCATACCATTGTTCGTGGCTCAATCATAAGAACTCTAAGTTAAGTGTGTTTTGCTTGGAGCAATCCTAAGTTAATGATCTCCTCAAAATTTTAACAAATCATGCTGAGAGTCTGTGTTGGTTTTTGGGAATAGTCTTCACAGTTAGTAACCCGACCATGTCGCACGAGAATGTCGAGGTCATTACGTGTGTCGTAAGTCATCACACTAAATTTCTCGCTTTTTGACTTTTGATTTGACTTTTCTTCTCTTACTTTTTTTTTCCTCAAATGTATTGTCATTTTTAATAATTAGATGATTTTAAGTTTACTCTCGAGCATAAAACGCTCACTACCATTTGAAATACTTTTTTTTTCATCGACATAGCTCAACTAGTTAAAATTTAAAGTTGTTATTGAACTAAAATGGTAGAATATATATTTTACTATAATAAAATAGTTTTTTTTTTTTTTTTTTCNAGTTTACTCTCGAGCATAAAACGCTCACTACCATTTGAAATACTTTTTTTTTCATCGACATAGCTCAACTAGTTAAAATTTAAAGTTGTTATTGAACTAAAATGGTAGAATATATATTTTACTATAATAAAATATTTTTTTTTTTTTTTTTTGCTATTCTACTCGTTCAAAGGGAAAAGAATGAAAATCTTCATATGTGAAAAGACAAAAATGCCCCTCACATTACAATTTCCAACTTTGGTATGATCAAAACAAGAATATGCCCTCAAAGGAATTTTGTTTTCTTATTGCCTTAAAAGAAGGTGGGTCAAGGTGGCAAATATTTCTTTTATTTTGTCCGAATGAACTAATAATTCACGTAAATACTAGCTTTATTCGTTATTGTCAAGATAATGGTCTACTTCAGTTAGTGAGTGAAATTAAATGTGAACAGTTAGTGAGTGAAATTAAATGGGAAGTTGTTCGTTATTGTCAAGATAATGGTCTACTTCGGTTAGTGAGTAAAATTAAATGTGAAGTTGTGTTCGGAATGGAGAATTATTTAATATGAAGTTATAAAGTTTGTATTTGTTTTTTTTTTTTTTTAAGTCAAACTTTTGTGAAATTTGAATGAATTTTGTTGTTTATTATCATACAATATATATATATATATATATATATATATATATATCAAAATTTTGATTTTATAATAATGTCTATGGAAATATCTTTAAATTTCAATATTATGGATAATTCTATAAAAATTATAAAATAAAAAAAAAAAGAATATTTAGATTAATAAATAAATATTTTACATTTTTAAATTTATGTTAAAACATTTAGGAAAAAAAAAAAGAAAATTTTTTTCGAGTTCATCGATAAATATACAAACTTAAACAACGACTACTATTAAGTTAGTCGAATAGAATTATTAGGTCAAACAAAGAGCTAATGTGCCTTACGTAGCCCTCAAAGAGTCCGTTTATTTTGCTTATTCATGTGGAGCAATGAAAAAGGGATCAACATGAGGTGTTATAAAGGGCAAACAGACATTTGGTCCCATTTAAAGTTTCCTATTTGGACATGCACAAGTCAAGAATACAAGAAGAATGAAACTCGTAAAGTATCGACTTCTTATCGTAAAGTAGAAATGAAACTCGTTCTTATAGTATACCTTACCCAATAACATTCGAGTATCGACTTCTTCCATGAATTGAACCCATTCCAACTTATTTCTCCAAAGCTCTTACGACTACTAAGTCAATCGAAAATCGCCCACCATTTTACAAATCATAATCACGACTTTATTTTATCATCATTTCGAACAAAAAAAAATGTTATTTGGTAGTCTTTGAAACAGAAACAAAAACAAAAAAAATAAGAACACTAAGAATCAAAAGCAAAGGAGAGAGGCTTGCCTTGGGGTAGATACTCTAATCTCATTAGTTAGCTCCAACCGCAGCAGCCATTCAACACCTGCATTTTAAAAAGGATCTAATAGATACTCTAATCTCATTCTTCTTCGATTTTTCGGGTACGACAGTGTAGCAGCTCCTCTTAAAATGTCCGTTCATCATCACATGTTATAAGTAAAATAAAAGAACTTGGTGCTAAATTTCAGAGAGAGATTTCGTGCTAAATCATACAAATAGGCTACTAATGCAGAATGGTTCAAAAGGTTTTCAGGTAGAATCTGTTTAAAAGGAGGCTACATGATGCAAAGCTTACTAATGATGGAGGTTTTGAGTGATCGCCGCAACCACGCCAAGTTGGGGAGAATTTTACATCGTACAAAGGCTGGCTTAGTACCCGTAATTCGTACTGTAGACAGAGCCATAGCCTCCAGCATGACTTGCATGAGCTGGGTTTGCTGCAGGGGGTGACGCGTAGACTGAACCGTGAGCAGCGTAAGAGTTGTACCCTTGGTCTGCCGAACCCCCAGCTTGAGTCTGCGCTGGAGCTCCAGCACCGGCCATAAAATTCTGTTACACAATTAAAAACAGAATGTTAAAGGGAATAGATTGCATCGACGAGCAGAAAACGTGGCCTTCAAATTAATATTGATCAGGTCTAATGAGTATGTTTAAGAAACTATGACGATGCCATTTATCTCCGAAAATAAAGGGAACGATGCAAAATCATCGAGAAGATGACATTATATTTAGTGTTTTCATCAAGAAGATGCAAAATCGAAACAAGCAAGAAAAAAGAATTGCCTGTATAAGCTGCTGGGCTGCTTGAACTTGAGATGCAGTTCCACTCATTTCTACCGTCATTTCTCCAGGGACTCCCCTCGTTTCTTGGATAGTAACGGTAGCCCCGCTAGCACGACGAATGTAGCTTATACTAGCGCCAGCAGTTCCAATGACAGCGTCAGCAAAAGATAATGGAATCTGCATTTGTTGGGTTGTCTGCAAGTACAACAAAAAACATTCTGAATATCATAAAATATTCACCAAGTCTATCAAGGGTTCTCCCAACTATGGAGGAAAAATGGAGATCTAAGGAACCATGGTATCGTGCCAAATGGCAAGTGTTTAATGGGCGAACACTTGTAACATGATGACTCAGATGATGGCATGCAGTTAACTTGTTTCTTGTCTTAGCAATAAAAAAAAAGGGAAATACTTGAAAAACTTTGAAGAGTTTGCAAAAACATATCAAATATAGGAGTTCGAAGGCTTATCAAACCTGTGTGACAATTGAAGGCACTGACTGTGCATTTGTTTGCGGATGAACACCCATAGGAGCTTCCCTACCATAAGCAGAAATTCCATGATGAGGTTGCTTATCCATAGCCGATGGCATATCAGCAGGTGGATAATAATTGTCGAATTGACGAGGTGGTGGCATGTATGGAGGGTTCGGTCCGAAGCCAGGACCACCCCCAGCATTTGGTGGCATTCCTTGAGGTGGGCCCCAAGATTGGTGTGGTGGTGGCATGTGCTCCATCTGTTGATTTGTCATCTGCATCTGATTTTTGGGCATTTGGGTTGGAAGGAAGAATAGGAATGTTTAAGACTTCAATACTATTAAAAGTAGAAGTGTTCGAAAAATCATTAGAAAATCATACTCACATTCATTTCAAAAACCGGGATAATGCTTCGGTCAACCAGAAACTTTCTCAGATGAGAAGCAATGAGTTCCACGGCTTTGTGCACACCAGCTGGATCGCCAAGTACTTCAACAACTCTATCGTCTTGGAGAGCAAAAACAGGCAAATCTTCTGCAGAAAGTTCCCGGGTGACAAGTATAAGAATGCAATGAAAATGGAAAACCAAAATGGAGTATATAATTATCAACTCAGAAACCAATGAAGAACATAGTATAAGAACGATAAAGCAGAGAATCAAATGACATCCAGAGAAGTCCACCTGATCCAAGAACTCTAACTATACAATTTGACTCTTCTTGAATGGATTTAACGGTCCCTCCCTGCTTCCCGATTAAACTTCCTGCTTGTGAAGCTGCGACTAGCAGTCTCGTTGAGACTTTGCCTCCCATGTTGGGAGCATTAGCATTATCACCCTCCAGACCATCAACAATACGTTTATGAACCCTCAGAAGTCCATCCACCGCAGGAGGAAAATCAGAATCGGGTTCCTCCTTCGCAGACACCATTACCTATTAAATGAAGCATACCATCTTGTGAGAACTACAAATTTTCATCATAAATTGACCAATTATCACAACAACAAAAAAAATCAAATGAGTATTATGAAGTACTGGAACCTGAAATTCCCCATTCTACAAAGACAGAATCACTCATATAACAAATAAAAAGCAAAAACAATTTGTCGAATTCCAAAGACAGCTAATGAGCTCACGACAGGGAAAACACGAACAAAAAAAGCCCAACCAATGAAAAGATAGGATTAGTTCATAATATCTATAAGAAAATAACCAAGGATCACCATCCAAAACTTATAATGATACAAATTCACTATTAAATACACTAGCAGATCAATTTACTTGCACAAACTTCCAGTTGTATCAAATGATATATGCATTGATGGATCGTGTTGTGCATCCAATAGTAGAAAAAAATGGAAATAATAAAAAGAGCACCTCCCAATTTGTAAGGTCTACAACGAAAAATTAAATTTATCTGCAAGTGAGAACCATAAAAAAAAAAAAAACTATTCATATTAATTTCCATTTAGATCTCCCACTAGGTGTCCAAACCCTTAGTCATCAAACGTGCTTAACGTCTTCATCAAATTTTGAGCACCTTGCAATTAGAATAATAAAGTTGCCAAAACTAAAAGACAGACCAAACAATTCAAAAATAGTTTCTCCCGAACTATATATCTGAAAAGGCAACGGCCAAAATGGTGGATGATTTCTTCCTATATATCATGCCCGAGACAACTTAGAGGCCGCAAATATATCTAAGGGCAAATGCTGAAATTTACCAGCTTTCTATGTTTCAAGAAACTAGATAATATAGTTATGTTTTCCTCCTTAAATTAATGAGTTCAGGTTTTCACATTACCTTATATGTTGTTGGATTATAGACCCAGTTATTGGCAAAGACACAATAGAAGCATAAGCAAAAATACATCACTTCTATTCGATATTGATTGGCCAGTTTTAGTGCCTCAATTTATATTTTAAGCAGATCTTTAATTGCGTATAAACATCTTTTAAATTACTAAAAATTTTAACTCTTAACATTTATCATTATTATTTTTTTTATAAGACTTAACATTTATCATTATGTTTTCTCCATTTTTCATATTATTATCCCGTTGGAAATCTTGACATCAACCTTCAGATCTGAAGTTACCAGAGATATTGCAGTGCTTCATGGTACAAAAGTTCCAGATGCCTTTATTCAGATCAACTTTTCAGAACTTTGTAATGTTGAATGCTGATCTCCGCATCTGGATCTTTGGTTCTTCAAATATGGGATCCTATTGAAGATTGAGTAGTTGCCTTAAATTTTGCACACAACCTGCACAGATTCATTTTTTGTTACTACAATCAAGGCAACTGTATCCATATTCGGGATTACCTGGAATACTCTTACATTCCTTTCTGTTTTAGTTATGATTTTGCTTTTATGAGTTTAAAGGGTTAATCTTAGTTTCTGGACACTTCCTTATGGCAGTTATAGAGCTGTAAGAGAATCAGTTTGATGGGGTGTAGAAGCACAGATATCTTGAAAGATGGAGTTCAATCTTCCCTATAAGTCTTAGCAGATCCATTTTAAGTGTGTCAAATGGTTTCTTATAATCAAATGTCTGTTCCATGACTCGAAAGAATTTTCGAATATTAACTTTAATTTTTTTAATCAACGATTTAATGGCTTTTAGTACAAGTTCTAATCAAGTTATTATTGATAATATTTTATTAACTCTTTAAGGTCTGAATTTTCATTTTAGTGTCATATTTCCATCATTACACAGCCATATAACTGATGTCACATGCTTGAATATAACAGGAGTACAATCAAGATTAAACAACTAACTAAAAATAATCACCCAACCTTGATGCTCGACCAGATTGGGCTAATTAGGCAATATAATGCCCAATATTTGCCTACCTTGAAGCAAGGTGCTAAACATATTGAGAATACAAAATTAAGAAAACCTAACACAATAATTGTTAATGAATCATCAAAATATCCATTAGAATTAAAAAAATTATATAAAAAAAAAAATGGATAGATACTATTAATTTGATATTAAATCATTTGCACCTCCTTAAATCCAAATAATTTTCACAAAAATACTACTAAATTATTAAAGAAAAGTTCTTATCTGGAGGAAGGAAAACTTACAGCTCTTTCAGCTGTTCCAGGAGGACCGTCAAGAATTTTAATCCGAGCTCTCGTTTCCTCGACTATTTTCTTGATGAACTCACCTTTGCGACCAATTATACTACCAACCTTTTGAGCAGGAACCAACATTCGAAAAACACTCTCTCCTGGCCATCCAGGCCACTTCTTCTCACCTACTACAGCCAGAGTATCCTCATTATGCACCTCTTTTGGCTCCAACTCTAAGGTTTCTGGTACATGTTCATTCTCAAGTCCATGCAAGTTTTCTGGCTCCTCTGTACTCTCCTGTTCTAGTGTATTGTCCTGTACCTGAGCATTCTCATATAATTGTGCGTTCTCATATATTTGTGCAGTCTCATCAACTTCATTATCGTCGACATGCGTGTAGCTCTGCTCCACATCAGCCATGTGTTCCTTACAGATTAAGCTGCAACAAAGTACCATATATAAGTAAAACAATTAAAATAGAAAACTTTCCCTCATTCGCACCAAAGTGCATAACCTATAAAATTTCAGTAAACAAATATAAAACTACCCTGAAAATCCTCATGCCATCAACTCATATTAACAAGTGAAATTAGCAATAAGACATGCACTCCTCAAGTGTTCGAATATGGAAATTTCCAGCTTATATATATATTCTTTTCCTTTCTGGACAGAACGACAGTATCATAATCCAGAATTGAAAACAAAAAATCTACTGTGAACTTGACAATTGACAAGACAAGGGAAATCTCACCAGTAGAACATACAAAAATTAGAAAATTCCAAGTCAACGATAAAAATCCAAGAAACACGAAATCTCCTGGCTTATTCCCAACAAAATGAATCCTACCCATCTGAAACGAAACCAATCCAAACAAACTAAAAACATTCCGCAACTTCCATCACAAATATAAACGGAAAAATAAAAACTTCATAGACGAACAGAACAGATAACAAAGCACGCGAACAAACAAACAAACAAACAAACCCTAGACATCAAATTCACGAAGCAAATAAACCTATTTTATCATACCTACTGAAGAATCGAAGCGAGGTACAAAAATTATGAGAGAACGGAGTAATTCGAACTGGAAAATCTGGAACCTCGAATGTGGCCTTCTAGGGTTTTAGAGATTTGGCGAGGAAGAGAGAGAGAGAGATAGAGAGAGAGAGAGAGGAGGCGTGCGGCCACAATGGTATAGAGAGCCGGTTGATTTTATCTTATTAGCATTTGTTTTCTTTTTTATTATTTTTTAAATAGAAAAAACAAAAAATATTAATAATAATATTATAACCATTTTAAAATTTTAATAATAATAATAATAATATATTATATTATATTATTTGTTTTTTTTTTCTTTTTTTAGATTGTGAAAGTAGTTAAGGAGCGATTTGAAAGATTTAATTAAATTGAAACGACGAGATTTAAAATTTTAAAACTCAAAGACTAGATTAGAAATTGTCACGCTACTTCCTTTGAAATGGGTTTTTTGAGGACAGTACCGAGCCACATGAGTGTGTTGGTACTGCGCCCCAGCCTGCATGTTGGAGGTTGCTACATACACCTGCTATCTGACACGATATCTGTAAATGACACGGCATGGACACGAGAGGGCCAATGCCTCAATAGAACCCAGATGGATGGATGTTCGGGAAGTCCCGATGAGATGAGCGACACGTGGGTTCATTATCGATGGTATGACCGAGCGAGTTGTGATGGTCGATGACATCCTGAGACTCGTGATGGCGTCAAGACATATGGACCATGTTGATGGGAATCGAGATGACAAGACGATATGCAACGTTGCATTGAGTGACCTTAGCCCGAGTAGAGGGAAGGTCGAGTCGAATGACTTGGCCTAGTGTAGAAGCAAGTCGATTGTGTCGCAGACGATTGAACATGCACGCGCAGGTGACATGTGTGGTCGAACAAGGTTGAATTCCGCTCAAGCGATGTTCGATTGGCGAGGGAAGTGAAAGTTATATTTTTTTCAACTAAAAATTAAATTAATGTGTGATGGGTATCTCACTTAGGCTCGAAGGACGTCGTTCAGAGACAACCCCATGTCTTTTGTAGTACAGTATAAGACATTTTTTTATCTGGTAGCAAAGAGACAAACATCGATATGGAACGTTCTTTTAGTGTTTGATTGACAACAAATTTAGCGAGTTTACTTCTTTTACTTATAAGGACTTAACTTCCGAGTCGTTTATCAAATCTCTCAACGAAACCCCAAGTTTTGAGATTATGGATTGAGACTCTATTTGACCTCCTTTAGGCTCGTCTCGTATCATGACACTTTGTTTTTCTGTTGTTTTTCTTGACCCTCAAGTGATTCAACGAGTGTCACTGTCATCACTTATGCGAGGCACAACCTACGTTTTTCTAGTAAGATTGTGATACTCATGACCAGGACTTCTCAACCCAAACAAACTTGGTTTAGGTAAATATCGTTTTTGGGAGCTGCGTGCTCCTTGGTTAGCTCATTGGTTAGAACCACGAAGGGGTCCTAATGGTTTGGACTTGAGTAGGCTAAAAAAAGACATACAACATTGGCAAGAACGAGTTGACCCATGCTCCTAGCTACCAAAATCAACGGTCTAAATTAAGGAATGAAAGGGTTTGCTTTGACCGTTAAGAGTAGGCAACCCGTTCCGTTCCCTGTGTCTTTTGTTTCTATTGCATTTTATCTCATCGTATCAAATTCTGTTCTGCGATATTTGAGAATCACCGTCAATACCTTAGTGTAGGTCCAGGATAATCCTTTGTTCTACCGTCTAGGTCTATTTACAACTAGTCAATTAAGAATTCTCAGATGTAGTAGTATTAGCAAGTGCATCGGTTGGAGAAGTAGACGAATCAAATTTATAAGGGTGTGGAAACCTCTCCCACATTTTAAAACCTTTAGGAGAAGCTCGAAAGTGAAAGGCCAAAAAGAAGACAATATCTACCAGCAGTGGGCTTGAGTCATTACAAATAGTATCAAAGGCAGACACCAAACAATGTGCCACCTGAAGAGAGGAACGAGTATCAATGAGGACACTGGGTCCTGAAATGAGGTATATTTTGAGATCTCACATCAGTTGGAGAAAAAAAAAAACGAATCACTCTTTATTAAGGTGTAGAAACATTTTCATGTCAACGCGTTTTAAAACTCGAAGGGAAAACCCAAAAGAAAAAACTCAAAAATGATAATATCGAGCAGTAGACTTGGGCCATTATAATTATATTCACGTGACTTCGTTCATCGTTCATCGTGAAAATTGTAAAAAACACAGTAGCATCGTAACTTGAACGATAAAACACGAGCTCGAAGAAGGAAAGTTTCAAAAGAATTGTGATTAGATGAACATGAAAGTAACAAAAACTACAAGAATTGTGATTCTTAAACTACAAGAATTGTAACATCCACTTCCCCTCTCCTCTCCCTCTCATCTTCTCTACTGCCCCTCCTTGCTTTCCTCTCCTGCCTTTTTTTTCTCCTCGCCGCCTCCCGCTGCCGCCTCCGTCGCCACCGTGGCCGCAGTCATCATCAGAGAATCAAATTTCTCCGACTTTCCGAGAACAATCTCAATCTATCAAAATCGACCCAAAACAAGAAACGTTTCAAAACTCAGTCCCACAAAAACCGTTCATAGCTAAAAAGTTTCAAAATGTTAGATGAACACGACTCTTCACAATGGTATGATATTGTCCACTCCCCAAGAGGCCTCGTACTGATGGAGATAGTATTATTTGATTATAAACTCATGATCATTCCCTAAATTAGCCGATATGGGACTTTCATCATCCAACACAAAACACGAAAAGCTCATCAATAACTAAGAAAAAAGAACGAACCTTAGCTTTCTGAACCAAACGACCTTTGTTCTCATCCTTCATGCCGACCGTAGAAGTCAAAACTTCTATTTCACAACAAAACCATACAAATTATCAGTGATATCTATTTTATCAAGAAATTACGTGAATGAACGAATATGATAACAGAATTACTCTTCTCGGTAGCCAATCCATTGTTCTTTAGAATCTCTGCAATTGTGACAACGGTAGTGATTGCTGTAATGATGCAGAGAATTTGCGATAAGAAAATCAAAAAATTCATGTACAGATAGCGGAAAAATTAAAAGATTTTCAAGAACTAAAACCGTACCCATTCCCAATGCAGATAGCTCAACCTCATTGTGCTGTTGAATGTACCTCTGAATCAAGAATTAAACACATTGATGTAAAGAATCGTAATCTCGAATCTCGATTTTTAAACCAAGAAACTAAAATCAAACGATTATCCGAATGAAATTGTTCGAATCATAAAGCAAATCAAAAGAATCGTACTGATTCACTGTTTGTTCTTACATTACTCATTTCGATTCCATTTCTCGAGAATCAAACAAAAACATAATGAATTTCAAATTCTTGCTAAAATCGTAATCTCGATAACGAAAGGGATCTTAGGGGTCAAATTTCTAATAAAACAACTAAACAACCAAGAAACTAAAATCAGACGATTATGCAAATGAAATCGTTCGAATCATAAAAGCAAATCAAAACAATCACACTGATTCACCATTCACCGTTCTTTCTTACATCACACATTTTAATTCCATTTCTCGAGAATCAAACAAAAACGTAATGAATTTCAAATTCTTGCTCAAATCTTAATCTCGAATCTCGATTTCATAAAAAACGAAACGGGATCTCAGGGCAAACTGAGAGCAAGACGATTCAAATTTCCAATAAAACAAGTAAACAACCAAGAAACTAAAATCAAACGATTATCCGAATGAAATCATTCAAATCATAAAGCAAATCATTCAAAGATTCAAATCACCGTCCATTTTTACATTACACATTTCGATTCCATTTCTCGAGAACCAAACAAAAACCGAGTAAATCCCAAATCCTCGCTCAACGTAACCAAATCAAAATGAACGAGAGAACGATTCATGAATACCTTAGCAAGATTAACGTAGAAGAAGAGTGGTTTCTTGGTATTCGAAACCTGAATTCTATTCTTCTTCTGTGTTTCAGTAGCTCCCGATACCGCAATCGTCGTCGTCATATCTTCTATCTCTTTTCCCTCTATATTCCTCTTTCTCTCAAATCAAAGCAACAAGAACAAGAACAGATTTTCTCTCTCGAAATTTTCTCGGGAAAATTCTGAGGAGCGGGAAAAAAATTAGATGCAAGTCGTTAAGAAGAAGGATTTTAAAGGGGGAAAGCGCGGGAAAAGTAACACGTGGCGGCGTTTGATTGGCTGGAAACATGGAAGTTAGTTTTGTTGACCGTTATCAGCGGAATTTAAGGTGGTCAAAAGTCGTAGTTATTTTTAAGAGATTGTGAAATTATTTTCACCTATTTTCATATTGACGAAAATACCCTTTACTTGCCTTTCTTGATACCGTTGTTTCGTTGGACTTTTTTGTCATTTTGTATCTTAAATGTTTTACTAATTCAAAGTCAACAACTAAAATTCCAAAATATATTGTATTAATTATTACACATCACATTTCATAATTTTTATAAAATTTTAAAATATAAAAAAAAAAATAACAAAATTTATTTTCTTTTTACTACGGTAAAAATAATTTCAGTTTTATAATAATTTAATTTTTATATGATATTCACCCATGTTACTGGTGTACTGTTAGCTCGAGTGTGACACTTGAGTAAACGAGAAGTACATGAATGAACTGAACCCACATCCGAATGAGAGCGGTTACTGAGGATAGAATGAGGAGTTCGACATGTTTTGCTTGAAGCAATTTTATGTTGGATGACCGACTCATGCTGATTTGTGGGGATAATCTTCACTGTTAAGAATAAGAAATGAGTAACGTGACCCTGTTGCACGGGATTGTCGGGGCAATTAGGTATCGAATTCGAAATTTGGGTTCTGATCGGAATTCTAGGTATAAATTGTTATATCGAGATTTGAATCTCTTATCGTTTTTGTGTCATACATAAAATAAAAACAAAATAATTTTGGACCCCACGAACAAGAAATTCTATGGATCTTCCCAAGCTCGATCTATAATTGCCCACGAACACGACCGACACATACGAACAAAATAATAATAATAGAAAAGGAGATTGGACCAACAAGATTTTTTATGAGATTTAAAAGGAGAAAAAGTTGGCCTCAAATTGGCCTCCATTGTACTTGCTTGTTCATAGAGATAGGGACATTGACATGTCATTGGCCAATGTGGCCAATCATATGCTTAGGGAATATTATTTATAATGTTTAATCACATCAACGTAGCGGAATACAGATCAATTGATCAATATGAATCTCGAAAGTAGATAGTTGGCCGACCCTCTTTGTCCTGGAGGCTCTTTGAACGAGGAAGTGCTTGCTATTGTAACCCTTTTCCCGAGTGTATGTGAAAAAGCGTCTCACCTATTATTTGATCTTTAGCTAAGTTTCTTTCGATATTTTTCAACCAAACTGTAAGAAACGCTCAAGTTTGTTGAATTTGACACATGTGTTGGGTTAAAATACGAAGCTTAAACACATTCGCTTTCGGGCCATTTTGGAGTCAAATTCATTTTGAGACGAGGGTCGTTAACTCGTTCATAAAACTAAAGATGGTCCTAAGCATAAAATAAGGAAGAAAAATAATATTTACAAGTGTCTATAAGACCTCACAACCTCAACCCTGTCGAGAATACCCTCATAGAAGCACGTAAATCATTATTTGAAAAAACTAAGTTTCTTTCGATATTTTTCAATGAAACTGTAAGGAATGCTATTCGACACATATTTTGTGTTCAAATACGAAACTTAAACACTTCCAATTTCGGGTCATTTTGGAGTCAAATTCCATAGGTGTTGGTTAGCTCGTTTATACGAGCACCTATCTGTAAGGTACATTTTGGGACATTTACAATTTGACAGATGTTGACTTTGTTAGACGAACACGACTCTCTACAATGGTATGATATTGTCCACTTTGAGCATAAGCTCTCATAGCTTTGCTTTGAGCTTCCCCAATAAGTCTCGTACCAATACAGAGAGTATTCTTTGATTATAAACTCATGATCATTCCCTAAATTAGCCGATACGGGACTTTCATCATCCAACCGACTTGACTTTGGCGAACAGTTATACACTGTGTTGAGCGTATGTTCGGTGTCCAATTGACACCAAATTTGACTTCAAGACAATTAGGTAACGTGGTCATTTTGCAAATGCAAGAAAACATCCGAGTCAGTTCCTTGTCAAATTCAAATTATGAATTTTGGTTTTTTTATAAAAACCCCAAAATACAAAAAAAAATAAAAATAAATAATAATAATAAAATAAAATGTCGCCCATTTTTTTTAAAAAAGAAATAAATAATTATAATTAAATCACTTATAAATTAAACTAAAATTGAAAAAACATTAAAAATATATATATTTTTTTTAATTTAAAAAAAGTTATTAATAATAATTAATGATTTTTTTATAAAATAAACCAAATTCCAAAGAAGATTCACATTTCATGATGTTAAGCCGTCAACTTACGGCGTTAGTTGATTATTAATATTTATAATTGAATTTCATTAATTAATTGTGATAAAGCCTTTTAAAATATTAAAATTAAATAAAATTAAATCAATTAAAAAGTGGAGTTAAAGAGCTTTCATTGTCTGATTAGACCAACTGAAAGCAACTACCTTCTTCCACCATTCACAATTTTCAATTTTAATTAATTAATCTTTTTTTTTCAACTTTAATTAATTAATTAATTAATTAATTAACTATTCATGACATATGATAATTATTATAGATTTGATTTTAAACCACCTCAACCATTTAATAATATTTTAATGATTATTCAATTCAACCCGACAATAATATTATTTTTTTGTAAAGTATATTTGAAAAATACAGTAAAAAGAACATTTATGCTGTGATGTACCACATTGGTTGAGGGGGAGAACAAATCACCCTTCATAATGGTGTGGAAATCTTTCCCTAGTAGACGCGTTTTAAAGCCTTTAGGGAAAGCCCGAACGGATGGTAGCGGTGGATCTAGGTCATTACATATGCTCTCCTTTACCCAACAGCTAAGTTTCTCTGTAATTACTTTTTCTGGTAATGACTTCTATCAGTATATATCTTCATTTTCAGTGGCTCAATCAGAAATTAAGCAGGTTTGAGTTTGAGTAATTCTACGTTCGGTGACCCACTAAAAACTTTTATAGAAACATGTGAGTGAAGACAAAACATACTACAAAAATTCACGTTGGTATATGAAGATGAGCTTTACTAGAAGTAACTCAAGATAAATAAATAACGTGGTCATGTCGCATGAGATGGACAAGAATATCGTCACCATCAAATATTTAAATCGAAAATTAAAGAAAATTATATTTAAAACGTGAGCGGAGGACGATGACGATGACATGGCAGCCTCGATCTCTTTGAGGTGGGCCCCACAATAAAAAAAATATATATATATATATTTCAAAAAAGTTTATTTATTTATTTATTTATTTTTATATATAATCTATGTTTGGTGACTCACTAATTTTTTTTTTATAAAAACACGTGAGTGAAGACAAAACATATTAAAAAAAATTCACGTTGGTATATGAAGATGAGCTTCACTAGAGGTAATTCAAGATAAATAAATAACGTGGTCATGTCGCATGAGATGAACAAGAATATCGACACCATCAAATATTTAAATCAAAAATTAAAGAAAATTGCATTTAAAACGTGAGTTGAGGAAGACGAAGACGACAATGACGATGACGTGCCAGTTGTCACAATAGCACTTTTAATGACAGTGTGACAGTTGTCACAAACACTAGAATATGAAAAGACATAAAGGGTTGGGCTTGTCATGGGCAACACGCTTTGGACGAGCATGACTGTGACACTAGTCTCGATCTCTTTGACGTGGGCCCCACAATAAAAAAAAATTAAACATTTCAAAAAGTTTTTTTTTTTTACCGACCCACTAAAAACTTTTATAAAAACATGTGAGTGAAGACAAAACATACTACAAAAAAAAAAATGAGTTGAGGACGAGGACCACGATGACGATGACGTGGCAGTCTCGATCTCTTTGACGTGGGCCCCACAATAAAAAAAATATATATATATATATTTTTTAAAATTTTCTTTATTGGGGTTTTGTTTTTTATTTTCCGATCATTACGCTAACAAAAAGGAAAACCGCTAGCTTTGATTTGTAGAAAGGAAAGAAAGAAAAACCCAATTTTCAATTTTTTGTTTTCCCACTTTGTTTTATTTTCTTTTCTTTTGTTTTCGTTTGGTTTTAGAGAGCGGGGAGGCGAGGTTAGAGGGGCGGGGAGCCAGGGCGATCTTGTCGGATCGGCAAGAGGAGCTGGTTTCTCAGGGTACCTTCTTCTTCTTCTTCTTCTTCTTCTTCTCCTCTGTTTTTTCATGCCTTTTCTTCTTTGTTCCTTTCATTCCTCTGTTTTTCTTTTCATATTCTTTGCTGTAATGTGTTGAATATGGCTCTTCTGCTGTTCTTAATGCTGTGTTTTCAGCTTTTTCTCCTGTTTTTTGGTTCTTCTTTGATGTCTTGTGGTGTTTTGAAGCTTTGTGGAAATGGGGTTTTCTTGTTTTTTCATGTTTGTTTGTGGATGTTCTTGTTTGTGGAGTTGGGAATCTGGATTAACCCTTTTGATTTTATGGGTCAATTCAAATATATTTGAAGTGTTCTTGAGGATTGATTCCATTTTGATGTTGTTCTTTCCTTTATGATCTTGTTTTTCATGGTGTTTTGGGGGCAAACAATGGATTTTCTGAGTTGGATCTTTCTAATATAGCTGATACGTTTTAAAAACCTCGAGGGAAAGCCCAAAGAGGACGATATAGCGGTTGGCATAGGGTGATGTGCTAGCGGAGGCTGAGCCTGAAGGGGGTGGATATGAGGCGGTGTGCAGCAAGGACACTGGGTATCGAAGGGGGGTGGATTGGGGAGGTCCCACGTCGATTGGAGAAGGGAACGAGTGCCAGCGAAGACGCTGGACCCCGAAAGGGGTGGATTGTGAAATCCCACATCGGTTGGGGGAGGAGAATGAAATACCTTTTATAAGGGTGTGGAAACATCTCCCTAGTAGGCGCGTTCTAAAAATCTTGAGGGAAAGCTAAAAAATGACAATATCTGCAAATGGTGAGCTTGTACTGTTACAAATGGTATCACAGCTGTGCCGAGGTTGAGCCTTGAAGAGGGTGGACATGAGCCGGTGTGCTAGCAAGGATGCTGGGTCCCAAAAGGGGTGGATTGGGGAGGTCCCACATCGATTGGAGAAGGGAACGAGTGCCAACGAGAACGCTGGACCCTGAAAGGGGTGGATTGTGAAATCCCACGTCGGTTGGGGAAGAGAACGAAATACCCTTACAAGGGTGTGGAAATCTCTTCCTAACCGACGCGTTTTAAAAACCTTAAGGGAAAGCCCAAAGAGGACAATATCTGCTAGCGGTGGGCTTGGACCGATACTGTAAACTGATACCATTTCTTTTTGTAGGGTCATGGGTAGGGAAATTGCTTGTGTTGTGGAGAATCCAAATGATCTTGAAATGGTTTTAAATGGTGTTTCTCATGACAAAGTTCATGGTTCCTCCAAAACTTCAGAAGAAAGTATTGATTTGGAGGAATTCGAGGATAATGAATCGAGTGAAGAGAATTCGTTAGATGAAAATCGTCAAGACACGCAGGACGGTGTTCTAGCCATCAAAACCACAATCATTGATGCTAGTGTGCCTATACCTGTCCCTTTGCTTGCTCCCGCACCCGAGCTTGAACCTAAACCTGAACCTGAACCTGAACCTGAGCCTGAGCCTGAACTTGTGCCCGTGCCCGTGCTTGTTCCTGAGGAGAAGAAGAAGGAGGAGAGAACTGTTGCACAGAAAATCAGTGACTTCAATAAGTCTATCTCACCCGGGACTATAGCCGTTACTCCGAAAATCGTGCGGGTGAACCACAAGATTCAACAACCAACTGTTCAGGTGCCGAGAAAAGGAGCAATGTACGCACAAACCATTGAGACCGAACGTGCTCCAACTCCAACAACCGTTGTCGATGTTTCGTCGAATGTCATCACATCAAACTCGAAATCTCCCGGCCCAAAAGATAATTCATTAGTAAGTACAACTTTTAGGAGGATCAATGGAGCTGCATTTTTTCCTATAATACTCCTTGGATAGAAGATTATCGACTCGAAAACAGCTTCCCGACTTTGATTTTCGAGTCCAATCAAGTATTATGTTCTGATTTCTGCATGTTTTACTGTCTTCAGCCAAACTCGCCTCGACCATCATGGAAATCTTCACAGAACGATCTTAAGAAAAATCACGAAGAACAGCCAAACTCGCCTCAATCATCATCGAAATCTTCACATATTTATCTTAAGAAACATCATGGAGAAGAAGAACATTGGTCTACCGCCGCCTCGTATCCTTTTTTTCGACAACGATCTCACAGAATCGTGTTTTTGTTCGGTTTCATAAACTATAATTCATTCATATGATCAGATTTTGTTATCCTTAGCCGATCGACAGTACCTTCACATCAATTCGACAACTCAAATCTAAAGTTACTATCGGAACAGCTCCCACATTTCGATCAGCCAAACGTGCTGATAAAAGGAAGGAGGTACGTCGGTCGTATGATGCAGACATGTTCTTGCTGTTCTATCTGGGATTTTCTGTTTATATATCAAATGTTTTTTCTCTGTTCAGTACTATAACAAGTTGGAGGAGAAACACAAAGCTTTGGAGGCCGAGAGAATCGAATACGAAGCACGAATTAAGGTATTCCCTGATACCCATCTTGTCGTGTCGTGTCGTGTAATCACCGAACGATCGTCTTAGTTTCGTCTTTGATTTTAGGAAGAGCAACAAGCAGCACTCAAAGAGCTTAGGAAGGGGTTAGTGATCAAAGCTAAACCAGTGCCTAGTTTCTATTATGAAGGACCACCACCTAAGGTTGAACTCAAAAAGGTCGGTCGTCGAAACTCTATACCGATATGATCACGATATGTTGCAATGTCGGTAAAATGAGTATGTTTCTTTGTTTCGTGATGATGGTAAGATTTTAACTAGGATTTTATGTCAGTTGCCATTAACTCGACCAAAGTCTCCAAATCTAACTCGAAGGAAAAGCTGCGGTGATGCGACGATGAACATAGGCCTAGAGGAGAAGGGAAGAGGATGCGCACGAGCGCAGCGCCTTAGCTACGGTAGTCACAAATACGAATCAGCTAACGGCATACCGTGCAGAAATAAAGCACAAGCCAATGGGCATTGCTACAACAATCGAAACTACGTGAAGCAGCATGATAAAGAGACGAGAAAAACGACTCTTGCAACGTCCGATCCGCTCAAAAGTAATGTATGTATCCCGATTCACTCATGAACCTCTTCTTTTTATCTAATGTGAGCTGAAAAAAAATTAAGGGTTGATGTTTGTTTGTTACGTAAAGGGAAATAGCTTGTTTTCTTTGTTGTTTTACCTGACTGAGTGAGTTGTGCCACCATGAAATGTATATATATTCTTTGTTTTCCTCAAAGCTATAATGATTGGATCTTACTTATAATGAGCGATTCTGATTCTGAGTGTGATGAGATGTAGCGTTTGAAACGTGTCGAGTTTTATCGGGTTAAAAGGTCTTTAAGTAGGTGTCGAAACTTTTACGAACAGGTTCAATACTTACCTGACAGGCTGAAGTATTCATTCACGTCGTGCCTTATAGTTCTTAATAAATAGAATAAGTGTAACCGTCTAAATTCACTGTCAGCTGAGATTCCTCTCAAGGTATTAAAACGCGTTTGCTAGAAAGCACCCTTATAAAGAATGTTTTGTTCTACTCTTCAACTGATGTTGGATCTCACAATCTACTCCTTTTGGGACCTAATTGATTCGGGACCTCCCAATCCCCACCCCCTTCGAGGTTTAGCCTCCTCGCTGAGACACTGTCTGGTGTCCACCCCCTTCGGGGCTTCGCATCCTCACTGGCACATCGTTAGCAAATATTATTGTCCTTTGGACTTATCCTTCTAGAATTTCTCTCAAGTTTTAAAACGTGTCTGCTACGAAGGGGTTTCCATACAATGTTTTGTTTTCGTTTCCAATCGATGTGGGATCTCCAAATACGTATGCCACAAACCTACCTCCAAATTCATCATACGGACCCTCAAAGAGGTCCATTCTAAACAACATAAACCTCACCCTCATGTAGTTGGATGGAGGCCACTCGAAGGTTGTCATCTTGTTTATCTACTTGTATGGGTCACAACCTATCGTTTTCTTAGTGAGATTGTGACACTTGGCTCATACCTTTATAAGATCATAGTCAAGGTCTTGTTACGGTACCTACGCAACATCCTTAACAATCAACAGCCTTGAGAAAAACCACAATTTAGGTATTTAGAGCTTAAAAAAGTCGGTTCGTGATTCAATTAAGTATAATGGTCTGTCATTATTTGAATTATCAAACATATATAAGTTGAGTAGGGATGAATTTGCTAATTTAGATTAAACCAAATTATTATTTGAGTGAAAATTCTTAGAAACCAAACAAAAATTAATTTAAATTGAATTGTCACTTGTCACAATCACACTCTTGATAGCAGCGGACTTACGATTGTACGACACTCACTTTCCGACGACAAGTGAGCTAAGCTAATTCATTCTTATTTCCGTGTCACCTATGGCCAAGCGACGTATGCTCGAGCTTCTGGCTTCAGTTTAAGATAAGATTTTAGAAAACAAGAGCAAAGAGAAAATTTAAAAGAGACGTTATATAAGCAAGAGAGAATAACAACAACGACCCACAGTATATAACCTTGAACTGGAGAAGTTGCCAACTCGAATATATTATTATTTTAAAAGATATTGTTTTGCTAACAATATAATTAGATATTTAATTTTATAATTATTTTTCGACAATTTTGCATATCAAAATATAAATATATAAATTTATTGTTGAAATTAAATGGATATATCTATTCAAATGTAAATGAATAACTCTTTCAATTAAAAAAATTATTACTAATTCTAAGTCAAAAGTCAACCATTTAGAAACAAAGAAACGTGATTTCAACAAATATTCCGTTTTATTTTTTGCCAAAAAAAAAAAATTAAATTCAAATTCCTTCCAAGTCCATTAATTTTTTTTAATTAAAAAAAAAAAAAAAAAAAAACCCACAAGTCCGTAGCTCTTGCCAGCGTGGCTTACGCACGTGCGAAATACAGATTTCGAAACGACGTCCCACGGATAAGGCACGAATTGGTGGTTATGCGAAAGAAACAAAGCAATGGAGAAATCCGCCATTGAAGCTGTGCACTCGAAGCTTCAAACTCGGATCTGTGATAGCCCTATGAATTTATCAAGAGGAAATCACTCTCTGAAGAACACAGAGAAGGAGGATTAATTTGATAAACCGTTGAATTGAAATAAAATTAGTGTGATTGCAACCTCGTCGCCCTAATTTACATTGCGACGAACTGAGAGTAGTAAGTAGTAACAAACCCTAGAAATCGATCAAAACCCTAAACGATTCATTTCTTCACTTTTCTGGCCAGCAATTTCCTCGTCGGCGACTTTACTGTCTTTGACTTCTTCACCGCTACCTTCTTCGGCTTCGTCGCTGGTGCGACTCTCTTTCCTGGCGATGTTCGGGACAACGTTTTGGCAACTTTAGAAGGCTTTGATTTAGGTTTCGGCTTTGGAGCGACCTTCTTCACCTTCTCCGCCGCCTTAGGCTTGGCCACAGCGGCGGCCTTTGGCTTCTGGACGACCTTGGATTTTGCGATCGTCTTCGGCTTCACCACGCCATTTGGCTTAGGTTTCACAGCAGTTTTCGCCTTCGGTTTAGCAACAGCGGCCGCCTTCTTCACACTCGCGGCTGCCTTGAGCTTTGAGATCGTTGTTTTCTTAGCGACGACAGGCGCGGATGAAGATTTCGACTGGACAGAGCGCGCCGATGGAAGCTTGTACGAGTTCTTGACCTTAACGAGTTTATCAGCGGCGACAAGCTTCTTCAAATGAACAAGCAAGAGCTTCCTGAAATTCGATGGCAATACCTTGTGCTTCTCTTCGCTGAACTTAGTAATGGCGTACTGACTCGAGCCTGTCCTCTCCTTCAGCGATACGATCGCTTCGCTAATCATCTACAGAACAATTTCAGAATCCGATCAGAACAAATTATTCAAAAGCAAACGAGCATTACTGATCAGAATATAGACAAATTGCAAATACCTGAAAGAAAGGAGGATGAGTCGGCGAAGATTTGGTCTTCTTCGCACCAGATGATTTCTTAGCCTTCGACAAATCTTTAGAGGCTGCAGGTTTCTTCGACTTCGAATTGTTCTCCACCGCCACAGCGGCAGCAGGCGCGACGGAGGAGACAACGGGATCGGCGGCAGAAGCCATGATCGGAATCGATTAGAATCTCGAACTCGAAACGTTTGCAGAAGAGAGAGAAAATTCAATGAGGTTGAATATCGTTGAGGGAAGATTTATATAATGCAATGGAGTCACACTGCTGAATTCTGATTGGTCGAGAGGCTTTGACGCGGATCATAGTCCTTGTAGAAGTTTGAATTTGGACCGTTAGATCTAGGGTTTATCAACGGTAGGGGTTAAGAAAGGATATGGATGGAGCAAGTTGAAAATGGGGGATGGGAGTTTTAGATGTGCTTTTCACTCGACTTCTTAAGATCATAACTTGTTAAATATTTAATGAATTGTTGTGATATTGGGAGGGGTTTGTAGCTTAGATTCTAAGCTTTCGAATGAATGTAATTTCAAGTTGTTTGATGTTCGATATCAGGAGTAATTAGGTCTCGAGTGAACGTTGGTTGAAATTAGGGTTTTTTTCAACGTAATTGTGTTTCCGATTGATTTAATATCGAACTTTTTTGTTTCACTACAGTATGTATCTTCTTGATAGTTCGAGCGGTGTAAGAGTTGGGAATTTTTATCGAAGTTTTGATGTAAAATCTTAAGCCATAATTTCACGAAAGTTACACGGATTAATAGCAAATGGGTCACTACTAAACGTAAAAAATGTAATTTCAAATAGAAATAGTTGGCTCTTTTATTCCGCCCTTTGAAATATGTTTCAAACATGCACTGTGTAATAGGATTAAGATTGAATTATTTACTTTTTGGATGACACGTTATAATATTGTCTTCGGGATAAGTTGATAAGTGTTGAGTAACACCTTCTTCCATTCATATCATACAAACTAAGACTTCGTTCAACCTCGTTATCCTTATCATTACTTGATTCAATGCTTTATAACAATTCCCACGTCTCGAGATTGGGTTGTCGTGGTATTCAAGAGAATTTGATTCTTCCACGAGAAGTAAAGAGATAATATTACTTGATTGTTAAAATTGAAAATCTAAAGTGAAATATCCTTCTTATAACTATCTTATAAAAGAAAAAACAAAAAAGGCTCAGTATTGTGAGATCCCATATCAGTTGGAGAGATAACGAAACGCATTCTTTACAAAGAGTATGGAAACTTCTCCCTAACAAACAAGTTTTAGAACCTAGAGAGAAAGCTCGGAAGGGAAAGCCGAAAGAGGACAACATCTGCTTAGCGATGGGCTTAAGCTATTACACCCCTAATACACGAGTTTTAAAACCTTGAGGAAAAGCTCAAAAAAATCCAAAAAAGACAACATCAGTTGTTACACGTATATACAACTTGCTTCAAATGCTCATCAATACAAATATCTAAGCGATTACTGATCTAAATCTTACAAATCAAGACAAAACGTTTGAAAGACGTTTGAAAGTTCAAAGACCCCGGTAGCTGTAGGGGGGGAAAAGTAAGCCTGATGATATAAGAGAAAGGGCAAATACAAAATGCATTTGAACATCCATCCATTAGAAGATAAAACTAGTGGGATGGAAACTTACTTTAAGATGAACAGCATTAGAAGAATTGAAGTATGTGGGGGGAAAGAAGGTGAAGAAACAAAAGGGGATTTAAGAGAGAGAGAGAGAGAGAGATGAAAAGAAAACTAAGAACATAATCATTCGAAGAGAATTCCTAAAGAAAGTGTATGCATAGCGCATAAAATTGTACTTTGCAAAAGAGCTAATGAGTATACTGTAAATAGAAAGAAGATTATCATAAGGAATAGAGGCAGCAGGTTGAACTTGACTCCGATCATCAAGCTGTTGTTGTATGTAGAGTTTAAAAGTACAAATTGCAATGCATATACTGTCCAATCAAAACAAACAGAAAGACCCAATAGCTAATACCAACATAAATACAACACACTCCCTGAAGTTTGCCAAAAATAGCAGAGGCAGCTGGTTCAACATGATGCTTTTTTTAAAAAACTCCCAAGGTTTTGGATTGATTGATTGATTGATTGTTTGTTTGTTTGTTTTTTGTTGACTGGTTAGGCAGCTGGTTGGTTGGTTGGTTCAAGGGGGCGGTGGTGGTGGTGGTGGTGGTGCAAGAAGAAGAAGAAGAAGAGAAGAAGAAGAAGAAGAAGAAGGTCGAAGAGGCGTGGTGTTGGGGCGTGTTACCGACCTGAGGGATGGACAAGTTGGGAGAAGATTTCAGTACTCTCTTGTTCATCAGTTTGTTGAAGTAAATCTTGTTCACTTCCAAGGCTGAGGTTGTTGTAATGAGCAGTCATGTCTTGGTTTCTGTGGTTATCTACGTCGGTATTGTTGTTGTTGTTGCTGCTGCTGTTTATTCTCGATCTGTGACTCGAGCCACCACCATCGGCACTTTCTTGTAGTTGGAGAGCAAATTCAAGGTTCCACAAGACATCACCCATAGAAGGACGCTCGGCTCCATGGTCGTCGAGACATTTCTCAGCTGCATCAGCAAACTTCTTCAAGCTATCAGGGGTGATTTTGCCTTTGAGGTAGGGATCAATGAGATCGTCAAGAACTCCTTTGCGTTTGCAGTGCAACGCCCAATCCGCAAGACTAACCTGTTCCTTGGGGAGGCTTGGGTTTAAAGCAGGCCTTGCACACAACACTTCAAACAGAACAACTCCAAAAGAATAGACATCAGATTTTTCAGTGAGTTGTTGCCTTCTGAAGTACTCTGGATCTAAGTAGCCAAAGCTACCCTTAACGACGGTGCTGACATGACCACCGTTAGCCATGTTCGGACCCGTTTTCGAGAGGCCAAAATCGGAAACCTTTGCAACCCAGTTTTCATCCAAGAGAATGTTGGTAGTTTTGACATCTCTATGAATGATGGTGTACTGTGCTCCCGTGTGAAGGTAGTGAAGTCCTCTAGCTGCTCCAATGCAAATCTCCAGCCTTTTCTTCCATGAGAGACGAGTTTTATTATTATTGGTCTTATACAGATGCTCCCTCAGGGTTCCCAAACCCATGTAATCATAAATCAAACACATCTCATTCTCTTCATCACAAAAACCAATCAAGGAGACCAAATGTTTGTGCCTCAGCTTCGAAAGCAAATCTATTTCTGTAAGGAATTCGTGAACTCCTTGTTCCGACTGCGGGTTCGACCTTTTAATAGCAACTTTCGTTCCTCCATCGATCACTCCCTTATACACCTTCCCGAATCCTCCAACCCCAATCACGTTAGACTCACTAAAGTTTTTCGTAGCATTTAAAATCTCTGCAAGCGAAAAATGCCGCGCCAAACCTTGTGCCAAATTACTCGCCATACTCTTCCCAGACACGGTTGATTTGCTCCCACTCGAATGCGAATTCCCATAGATCGGTAACCAGCTAGCTGTATGTGAATCACTCCCTGGCATTCTGTTCTTCCTTTGGTACACTGCAAAGCAAAGTGCCACCACAACAAATGCTGCAGCCCCCCCTGCAGCCCCTCCAATCACTTCAACATTGTTGCTCTTTGCTTCAAACTTTCTGTCTCCTTGCCCCTCAAGCTTCATCCTAAATGCCGACGTTTGAGGATTCATCCCTGCCAAGTTCTTCCCAGATTCCAGCTTGAATATCTCTAGCCCATTCAACATTGCATCCGCAAACTCCGGCGACTCCGAATACTTCGGATGCAATGCCAGCCATATCTCCTGCAATGTTGCTGCTTCTGGCGAAAACACTACATAATCCCTGTATTTTGGCACCCCCCGCCCCCCCGACCAAGCTATCACATCGATCCCCCTCGTGTCCGCCGTTTGGTTGTTGATGAACACATCAAACACCACCTGATTTGCCCTACTCAATGTCAGATCACAGAAATGCAATCTCATTAGATACATGAATCCTGGATCAATATTAGGAAACAGCCATGTCAAATTGTAATTCCCATTCACACTCGCTTCTGTCCCCATTGATCTCAACGACCTGTAAACTTCCTCAGGTGCTATATAACTCGGCATATCTTTATAGTTAATCACCAACCTCTTCGCAGCTTCTACCGCCACACCCTCTGCAGCACCATAAAGATAAGGAAAATCATCATACCATGTTCTTGTCATACCCGAGTCGTTCACCGGAGAAATGTAGCTCCCACCGACGTTCAATCTCGCTACCGTCTGCATACTCATCTTCGTAACGTCCGTAGTTTGCCGCCCTCCACCAATCATCACTGCTTCCCCAAAGATCTCCGGCATTTGAACCAATTCAATCCCATTCACAAAAGCAAATCCAGTAACAGGGGTGAAGGTCAAATTTAGGGTTTCAGATGCGGAAGCGGCGAGAGTAAATTCGCGGACAATGTAGGCCTGAGTTAAGGCCTGACAGGTGAGATGAACACTAAAATTCTTCGCAAGGGACAAATCATTCGCAGCGATGGTGAAAAAGGAATTCGCAGAATCATGAATGCCATAAGTGGAAGGATAGAAATGAAGTCGAAGCCAATAGCGATTACCAGGTTTGATCGGAAATTTATACGCCGTCGCAGAAGTGAAGATCCTAGCCTCCATATATGGAACTTGCGATGTAATGGACGGATCTTGAAACCCCGCCGACACCATTAGGGTATTCTTGGAGGGGAGGAATTTGGAATCGGGAGTCCATTTTCGGCCAATATCATCGGTAGATTCTTCATTTGAACCACAGCGCAACAACAAAGGCGGATCGGAAGCAAGAAGAGGAGAGGAATAAACAGGGGTGAAGAGGGCAAGGAAGAGGAAGAAAAGAGAAAACATCACATGGGTATTGGCATTCATGTGGGAACTATGTGTGTTTGGCGTACAGGAAAAAGATCAGCGGAGAAGGAAAAGGAGGAGGAGGAGGAGGAGGAAGGTGAAAATGGAAGAAATCCTTTTTTCCTGCACGCCAGAGGAAAATAATGGCCAATGGGTTGGCTACTTTAGGTTTTGTCTTTAGGAACCATAGCCTAAACCATCTCTAATCACAATGGAGGAGCTGCTTTAATGGTATAGGAGAGATTTTTGGTTTGAAGGAGGCTTCAAAGTTGAAGGTTGTTTAAGATTTCTTCTTCCACCATTCATTTCTAACAGACATCGTCAACTGATTTATGCTATTTTTGGATTTCGCACAGAACATTTCAGATTGGGACAAATCATGCTCTGTGATTAATTATAGAAACAGATAAAGAAACAAAGAACTAAGTGTGGAATATGGTAAACGAACTTACTGGTTCATCTTCTTCCGTCATCCTCGTCGCCATGCCCCTAGGGTTTCTTCTCCCTTTCCACTTTCTCTCTCTTCTCTCTCTCTCTCTCTCTCTAAAACACAGTCCGCAAAAAAATAGTGGGAAATTTTAAATCCTAACTCTATATATACCCTTTAAATTATTTAATAAAAAAATATCACTAAATTTTCAAAAATATTCTTTTTTTTTTTTAATTCTTTTAAAATATTCTTTTAACTTTTTAATAATAATTTTAAAAATAATATTATTGTTATTTTATGTTATTTTTTAATCTCGAACTATTTTTTTAAAACATTTTTGAAAGTTAAATACTCCTTTTAAAAGGGTTATTTATTAAAAAATCTAAATTATTTAATAAAAAAAAAATATCACTAAATTTTCAAAAATATTCATTTAATTTTTTAAAATCTCAATTAAAAATTTATTTTAAAATATTATTTTTTAACTTTTAATAATAATTTATATTTAAAAAATAACTATAAACTTTTAAAAATAATATTATTGTCTTTGATACCCGTGGTTAACATTATTAACAATATTAGTGGGTTGGTGTTAAACGTGGATTAACAATATTAACATGGCTTTGATACCGGTTGTTTGGATCGATGCCATTTGTTAGCTCTTATATCATGTTAGACGAACACGACTCTCCACAATGATATGATATTGTCCACTTTGAGCGGTATTAAACGTGGGATTAACAATATTAACATGGCTTTGATAC
>NC_036644.1:8692019-8724582 GCF_002806865.2 Cucurbita pepo subsp. pepo | reverse complement strand
TGTTAGCTCTGATACCATGTTAGACGAACACGACTCTCCACGATAAAATATGATATTGTCCACTTTGAGCAAAACCTCTCATGACTTTGCTTTGGGCTTCCCAAAATACGTCATATCAATAGATACAGTATTTATTGATTATAAACTCATGATCAATCCCCAAATTAACCGACGACGTATGACTTTCATCCAACATATTTTCCACAATTAAAATGTTTAGAGGTAATTTATAAGGTATTGAAAGATGTTTTTCGTCTATATATTGATGGTAAAAATGTTTAAATTTTTTTTATAAAGAAAAATAATCTTAATGCTATTTTTAAAATTTTAGACGTATTTTTTAATTTTTATAAAAAATTAAGAGTATTATTAAAATAAAATATTAAATTTTTTATTTTTGAGATAATTACAAAATTGGATTTTCTTTTTATTAATTAAGCGTTAAATAAAAATGTCAAACCTTCCAATTTTGTAATATTTAATCCAATAATTGATTAATTTAACTAAAAAAAAAAAATAATATTTCTACCATCTTCTTCGTCTACACTGCGGCACTGGTTTTAGGGTTTAAACCGACACTTTCTTCCTCTAGGGTTTTAGGAACCAGTCTCACAACTCCATTTTCTCCTTCTCCTTCTTCTTCTTCCTCTAGGGTTTCGGAACAAGTCTCACAAAACCTTCCTCCATGGCGCCCGATGCTTCAGACGCCCTCGCAGGTTCTTCTTCCACTTTCCTCTGTATCATTCTTCCCATTTTCATTTTCATTTTTTTTTTTTGTTGTTGTTGTTGTTGTTGTTGTTGTTGTTGTTGTTGTTTATATCCTTACTAGTTATGTGATGCAAATTCGCGGATTGTATTCAGCGAGGCAGACAGTGCAACAATTTCTCAACGCCTCTCGCATTGGAAACATTGATCTCTTGAAGAGTAAGTTTCTGCTTAATCAGCTTGAATTTGGTTACTTTTTTCGTGTAAATTTTGTCGATCTCTTATGGAATGCTTTGGTGTGTTCGAGTAGATTTGGCTGCTAGGCTTGATGAAGGGAAGGGACTGGCGGGAACTGTGGCTGACATTAAGGATGCTAATAAGCGAGGTGCACTTCATTTTGCGGCAAGAGAGGGAAAGACTGAGGTCTGCAAGTATCTGTTAGAAGAATTGAAGCTCGACGTTGATACAAGAGACGAAGATGGTAAGTTATCGTTTCTTATTTATTTGCTGGGGGAATTTGGATTAAAAAATATGGGGAATTTATGTTAAGGAATCACGACTCTCCACAATAGTATGATATTGTCCACTTTGAGCATAAGCTCACATGGTTTTGCTTTGAGCTTCCCAAAAGCCTCACCAATGAAGATGTATTATATCGTAGTATTTTTCACCGAGTTTATATCCATTTTGAATTATATCGTAGTTGAAGTATGAGGGCATTCTGGAAAATACTTATGAGATTATATTGTCCATACAAAGAGCTCTATTTACCAATTCTGAGATTAAGATTTCACAAATGGTACTCCTTAATATCATAATTTACATTTGTCAGATACATGCAGCATGCAGGCTGAGAAAGACTGTTTAGCATGAAAAGAGGAATTTGATGTTGTAAAAGCTTTCTCTTAACAAGCATAGTGTTTTTATTGATTTTATGTCTCTCCCATGGTTATTTTTTTCAAGCACAATTATGTTCGACATCATTTGGATTTTTTTACAGGTGAAACTCCACTCATTCATGCTGCTCGACAAGGACACGCTGATACTGCAAGATACCTTATTGAGTGTGGTGCTAATCCTGCTATAGCAAGTGACTTGGGGGCCACAGCTCTTCATCATTCTGCAGGCATTGGTAAATTCACTTTTTTTATATTCTTTTTTTTTTCTTCTGGCGCTCCTGCAGGTAGTAGGTGTTAGGATTCTGATTATGGGCATTTTGATTTGAGTAAGCAATGGTTCCTGTAATAAAAAAAAATGTATTTGAGTAACAGTAGAGTTTCTTTCTGGAACCAAGTTCTGAATCATTTTACATCTAATTCTTAGGTCGTCTGGGTATCAGAAAGGAACTATTTTGTCTTTATCATTAAACATCTTACATCTAGAACATGTATCATGTGGCGTTGCTTAGTTTCTTAACTACTTACAAGTGTCTGTTATAAGATATGAAATTCTCCCGTTGCTTTCTTGTAGAGGGGTGAGAGTTAATGGTATTGGTGGGAAGGATGGGAGAATGTTTAGCCAAACTAAATATTGGGGTTGGCAAATCTTTGCGCCATGCTTAAAAGAGATTGAAATGATCAGGGCTAATTTTGCAGAAAAATGTATAACTTTTATTAATTCTGATTTCTAATGCAGGAGATATTGAGCTGCTAAAGTTTTTACTTTCAAGAGTTACTGATGTTAATTCCCAGAGTGATGCGGGTACCCCTTTGATTTGGGCCGCTGGTCATGCCCAACAGGAAGCTGTAAAGCTGCTCCTTGAACACCACGCTAATGTATATATGCTCACAAGTTCATCTCCAGTCTGATATTTCTTATTCTTAAACATATAATTGATTGAAATATCTTGTGTACTCAAGGTTGTTTATTTGTTTGAGTTCTTTTAATTGGCAAGTTTCTCTTATGGAAATGTTGCTTAGTGGAAATTTTGCGTTTTAACTTTGGGATGATATTCATAGAACAAGATTTGTAAAGTTTATTCTTTCTTTAAGATTTCTCTATGAATTAATCTCCATTTGTGGGAAGTTATAATGATTTAGCTGTAGAGGAGTGTTGGTTCGTCATTAACAAAATCCAGAGGTTTTTAATGTGTCTTTGTCATTGATCGTGGTTTAGCTCCAGCTACAAACATATTCTAATTTATTGTTTCAGCTTCTCTTTCATTTTACTTTTACTAGTTTGTCATGTCTGATTTTTTCGATAACACGTTTTAAAACATTTATATGTGGATGATTTTTTCCCTTTATGTTCCCACTGATGCCATAAACATTTTCTAATGCCTTTCAGCCCAATGCTGAAACTGACGATGATATTACCCCCCTATTGTCAGCAGTGGCTGCTGGTTCTCTGGCTTGCTTGGATTTGTTAATTCAGGTTTTGTTTCTGTTGACCTGTGCCTTCTTTTCTCTCTCTCTTTCTTTTTTCTGTCTTATTCGGCCATATACCAATGATATTTGATCAAATTCTAATTACTTGAAGCTGTAGTGCGTAAATGATGAACATTTTGCTTCGTCTAGTAGAATTTTGACATTTTTGCATCCTTTGCACTCAATCTACAGGCAGGTGCAAAAGTAAATATTAGTGCTGGTGGAGCAACTCCTCTTCATATTGCTGCTGATAGTGGGAACCTTGAGATTATAAAGAGTTTGTTACAAGCTGGGGCCGATCCTAATGCCACTGATGAGGTAGTGTGGAGCATAGTTCATGACAAAGTTCTACAGCATTGAACTCTCAGTTATTACTCTTTAAAAGAGAATGTCTTGTTCTTACCCTTTATTTTGTTGAATTATGTGATGGGATATCAGTGCATCATCTTTTTCTTCTACTTAGTTCTTTTTTAGATAAAACATCTTTTCATTGATAAAATCGAAGTTGTTGAAAAATCGTAGTAGAAAATACAGTGGAATTTATAGACCTTCTCAAAAGGGAGCTTACAAAAACACATCCCAACTTTAGGTAATTACTAAGGTAGTAGAGATACCAAAAAAATTTAAGTTATCAATCTATCATATCTTACTCTTTCCTGCAAGAAATTGAAACTTTTCATTGATATTTGAGAAATCATTACAGTAAATAAAAAGAAATATTTGCTATGAGAAAATAGAAACAAATGGTAGCTTACTTCTAGTAGTTCAAGATCAAATCAACTAGTAACAGGCAAATATTATTTGATGTGCCCCTCGTGGTGAAATTATGCAATTTCAGTTGAAATTGATATTAAAATCTTTCACCGTGTCAATACACCCCATTTTTAAGATTAGATCAATAAGTGCTTGTTAAGCTTCTTGTGCTGGTTGAGAATATGTACTCGATTCGTTTTGAACTCTAGAGTGTCTATATCAACTTTTACATCAGCTAAAAGCTCTATGTAGATTTCTGTTTTGATCTCTATAGTTTCTTTGTTTGCTCTTTATGGTTGTTTGTTTGCCATAAAAAAATGAAAATTTTGAATTAAAGAAAACCTCTTCCAAGCATAAAATTGTTATTGTTGTATTGTAGGATGTGCTAAGGCCAATTCAGGTTGCAGCAGCTAGAGGTAGTCGGGCAGCTGTTGAGATTCTTCTTCCCTTGACTTCAGCAATTAAGACAATTCCTAATTGGACCGCTGATGGAATACTTGAGTATATGCAGAATGAAACCATGAAAGATCAGGTATGATCTTGAAATTCTATTTTAGCTGTCTAACTAGTAGATATGTTATTTTAGAACTCAAGGACACATTTGTAAAACCTATAGAACAGATCCTATTCAAGTAAAGATTGAAACTAGTAGATGGGTTATTTGTGGCATCTTTATTTTTTCCATCAGCATTTATAGTCTTCAAAAGCTCTTTGCCGTCACTATCAAATTATATACAGTTTATGTTGGTCTCTGCTCCGATATGAACCTTCAGGTTGCCGCATCCCTTGAATAGTCATCTCTTGGTATGTAGTTTGTCTCTCTTTACAGGGATAGAACTTTTATCAGAACAAGAAAATTGTTTGAAATAAAGGGAAGAAGGTGAGTCATATACTAAAGATAAGCCAAATGCTGCGAAATGAAATAGCTGAAAATGCATTTTTGATCATTTGTTGTTGGATCACAAATTAGACTCTCTAACAGAAAATTAAATAGTAAAGATATCTGAACTTTGAAACGGAGAGCGAAATGATAAGAATATTACTGTAAATGAGGGGAACACACAACTTTCACCCTTCAAGTTGGAATAGAGTAGCAGTGTGAGTGTATTAACTACTTTCTATCAATTGCGGTGTTTGCGTCTGCTTGTTTATTGTTTCTTGTATCTCATAGCTGCTTCGTATCCTAACTGCAAGGGCTAAATTTTGTAGGTGACCAGAAATCTGGAGGATGTTAGTATACATAAAGACTCCACATCACGAGTTCAGGATTTGCCCGAGGTGTGTTTATAACCCTCTTGATCAGCTTATTTTTTGGTTATGTATCTGTCCAAAGTTTTCATAGGGATCCATAGAACATTCCAACGTGATTGATAAGTGATGATGATGATGATGATGATGAAAATTCTATGGGTAATTAAAATGGTAACTTGCAATTTGTCTTCCATGTCATTCAACATATTGGTTGGGAATTTTTTTTTTTAAATTTTTGAGAGAGAAACAACTATAATTTCATTGTTGGGAAAGGAAGTTTGAATGTTTGTTCAAGTGTTCAACCTATCACAGCTGTGAACCTTAGAGCGAATTAAGCATTAAATGGAAACCTTTAGATGAATCATTGGACAGTTTGTGTATTGTGTTGTACTTTGTAGGACGCCAATGTAAAGGCAAATTATTTATGTTTATGCATTATTTAAAATATCCGTGTCGTAATGAGGTTTTGGAATTACGTGTCAACACAGGATATTTACCAAACTTTGATGTGGTGCTTTGAATTATATTCAAATTAGTCATAATGGCTTGATTTTGTCCCTGGTAGCTTCATGAAATAGATGCTGCTTCATTCTTTCCCATAACAATCAACTTTTTCGTCAAATTTTTTTAGAATGAGAATGCTTATCCAGAGCTTGCTTATGAAGCACACTGACTAAAATGATGTTTACAAGTGGTAATATGGTTCTTTATTGCGCCTGCTGCTTTTGAGTCTAACGCCAAATGGTACGTAACTACTAGGTGTCGCCTGAAGCAAAGAAGAAAGCCGCAGAGGCCAAATCTAGAGGGGATGATGCTTTCAATACAAAGGATTTTCATACAGCGGTTGATGCCTATACACAGGTTGATCTTTGCCTGTTTCTGTGTCCTGTTTTGTATATTTCACTTGTAAAATTGCAGGCTTATTTTATGAACTCCTACAATCTGCTTGTTTTTAAGACATGCCAACCTCTCGCTACCAACCTAAACATGTCTCTACTAACCTAAAAAAGTGTAACAGCCTAGATCCACCACTAGCAGATATTGTCCTCTTTGGGCTTTTTTTTTCGGGCTTCCCCTCAAGGCTTTAAAACGCGTCTACCAGGAAAAGGTTTCCACACCCTTATAAATGGTGGTTTGTTCTCCTCCCCAACCAATGTGGGGACATCACAATCCACCCCCCTCCGGGGCAAGCGTCCTCGCTGGCACACTTTCCTTCCTCCAATCAATGTGGGACCACCCCCAAATCCACCCCCTTTGGGGTCCAGTGTCCTTACTGGCACACCGCCTCGTGTTTATGGAAACAACGAGAAGGTTGGCACATCGTCCGGTGTCTAACTCTGGTACCATTTGTAACAGCTCTGATATTGTCCTTTTTGGGCTTTCCCTTTCGGGCTTCCCCTCAACGCATTTCCACGCCCTTATAAATAGTGGTTTGTTCTCCTCCCCAACCAACGTGGGACATCACAAAAAGAATGAGAGAGATATATTAAATGCCAACCTCTCATTCTTCTTCTTTTTTATTTTAATTATTTATTATCATTTATTTATTATTATTTTAAATAATTGATAGATGCTAGCGAGCTAGGGGCAGTACCAATTTTCATTTGATACCAATGACTACTGGCTTGGGAGGGAGTTGTTAGATCTTTTTGGATAGAATTAAGCTTCTTACGGTGTGGCTTTTTTTATAACTGCAGTGTCTGCTTCATAGATTGAAGTTATGAGATGTTTGCAGAGACTCAATTGTAAAGTATGACTGATGCTACTGGACTACTATAACGATGTTATTTTGTAGGCAATCGACCTGGATCCAACTGATGGTACGTTATTTTCCAACCGAAGTCTTTGTTGGATAAGGTTAGGTCAAGCCGAGCATGCCCTAGCAGATGCAAAGGCCTGCAGAGCATTGAAGCCAGATTGGCCGAAAGCTTGCTATCGAGAAGGTGCAGCGTTACGTTTGTTGCAGGCAAGTCTTCAGTTTTACAGTGAATCATTTCGTGAGTATCGAATTAGAAGACTTCTCTTATTATGCCATTGAAGTCACTGGTCATTATTGCAGAGGTTTGAAGAAGCAGCAAACTCATTCTACGAGGGCGTTCAGCTCGATCCCAACAATATGGCATTAGTTGATGCTTTCAGGTTCTCATTAACCCTGAATCTGTTATGCTTCTCTTCTTTTGGTAGTTCTTACAGTAAAATCAGTCAGTTTCATTCAAAATCATCATTTAATATAACTACAAAATGGAAAGACTTAATGATAACATCGATATGCTTTTCGGGTTAATATATGCTTCCTCCAATCTGTTTGAAGATGTTCTTAGAACCTCTTAGACGTAGGGAAGCTTTAATTGTAGCACGTATGCTCGTGTTCGCAGGAGTTTTCGAGGTGTTACGCTTTATAATCCATCCCAATATATTCGTTTTCTTTGCAGGGAAGCAGTTGAAGCTGGGAGAAAGTTTCATGGCACAGATAAACAAAAATCATAATCCAGCATCTATGGCTGATTCTAGAGATGATCGGATCTTGGTGGTGGTGAGAATCCAATTTTCTTCCCTGTAATTTATGTCTTTTTTGGGGTTTTTGGAGGTGTTAGATACAATAATCAAAGTGTTAGATTTTGATAGAGAAGTTGAGGTGTGGCATTCATGATGAGCAAACCCTCTTTAGAATAACTTAAAACCAATGTTTATCCTTCTATTTATTTGGTATTAGGTATTAGTATCGACGCTCTCAACGTAACTTAATTGGTTAAGACATATATTCTCAATATTTTATATTAGTGAACACGAAACAAAAAAAACAAATTATAGTTTAACGTTGTATACAAGTTTATATAGATATAGAAATGTTCTGTAACTTTGTGACTTATTTCTAGTTTGTGAAATATAGTTATAGAATCATTTAGTATTTAGAAAAATATATTAGTTAGGGAATATATCTTAAATATTCGTAATCGGTTAAATTTGATTAGTAGTATATTTTATTTTATTATCAAGATTTAGTTAATTTATATTTTCATTATTGGTAGGTATTAGTTGGTATCTGGTATCTATTTAAATGTTGTGAATATCAATGAAGATTAAACTTTCATTGAACCTTCGATCCCAATTTTATTTTTCATTTTTAAATCTGTGAATCTGTGTTCTTTATTGAGTAATAATATTTTCACATCTATTCATACTTTTGAGTAGTAGATATTGTGTCATAGATTAGAATTAATTAAATTACAAATTTGTTTATAGACTGAAAATTAAAATTTATTCGGAGCTTTTATCAATTATGGATATTATTTATGAGGTTTTATGGAATTATAATATATATTTTTTTTTATCAAATTTACTAAATTTTTGGATAATTTAAAATTTAATATTATTTATTTATTTATTTATTTTTAATGAAACAGCCCCTATCGATTATTGTCATGTTAATATTTAAAAATACTATTTTGCTAATTATACCTCTAAATATTCTATTTTAAATCATAAAATTTAAAATGTTTTTGGAATCCATTTTTTATTTATTTAATTTTGTTAAATAATTATAATAAATTAGGGTGAACATGTTTTTAAATGTTTACTTCGTCAGATTCAATTATTTATTTTTTATGATAGTTTGGATTAAAAATATAGAAATTTCTTAACCCTTAAAATAAATCAATGTGATAATTCAATAAAATTCTTTTTTTATTGACAATAATATATTTTTTTTCATGATAAAACGAATGATAGGTATTATTTTTTATAATAAAAGTTAAAACTCATTTTTGTTTTAATTTTACGAAGTCAAATTGACAAAAAAAAAAAAATATATATATATATATATAAATTATTGTACTTCTTTGAACTTTGTTTTTATTACAATACTTTGAATTTTATTATAATTTAATTCACATGTAAATTATCTAAATAGATAATTAATAAAAATGAATATTTAATTTTGACAAAATATTTTAAGATTAAATTAGTTATAAAAATTAGAGAGATAAAAAACAGTTTTTTCAACCAATTATTATTTAACAAAATTAAGAAATTTTCTANATATATATATATATATATATATATATATATATATATATATTCCCCGTCTTCTTCCTCGGAATAGTCTCTGCAAAAGAAAGTAAACTGATTCAGAAACAGAACAGAACTCCATTTCCATCGCTCCATTCTTCAGATCCAACGCCCAATTTCTTCCCCACAAAACTAAAACCCATTTTCCCTTTCGCCCCAACAAATTCTTCCCCCGAAAAACCCTTAGATCCGTGCAAATTTCACTCTAAAACCCTCGATTTTCCTTCAATGTCACGGGTCAAATTCGCCGCCGTCTACGGCACCGTGCCCTCTCCGCCCGCCGCCACATTCCCCACCAATTCCGGTGGAGCTCCTCCATCTTTCCCCTCCAGTTCCTCCTTTCTCGAACACGCTAAAACCACCACGCAATCCCTAATCGCCAAACAGCGGCCATGGCGAGAGCTCCTCGATTTCTCCGCCTTCTCTCTCCCTTTAAGCTCCGATGACGCTATGGCGAGAATCCGCCAGAACGTGAACTACTTTCATGTCAATTACGCCATGGTGAATGTCGTCATCGTCTTCTTCAGCTTATTCTGGCATCCGACTTCGTTCTTCGTTATCTTGCTCGTCTTCGTCGCTTGGTTGTTCTTCTACTTCCTCCGCGATCAGCCTCTCGTTCTCTTCAACCAAACGTTCGATGATAAAGTTGTTTTGGGGGTTTTGAGCATTTTTACAATCATCGCTCTTGTTTCTACTGATGTGGGATCGAATGTTTTGGGAGCCCTAACAACAGGGACCGTCGTTGTTGCGTTGCACGCGGCGTTTCGGAGTACGGCGGATCAATTTCTCGATTTGGAGACTGCTACACAAGGGGGATTGCTGTCGGCTGCGGGAAATCAGCAACAACAACAACAACAACGAGGCTACACTCGGATTTGATGGGTACGTCTCAATTTCTCGAACTTCAATGAAAATTGGATTGAATTCCTTATTGCTTGCTTGCTAGGATTCATCTTGTCAATTGGAATCTGGTTTATTCAAGATGCATAATCAATGCATTTGTAGGGTTTATGTCAAATTGCTGTTCTTCCTGGCTGGGATTGTTGTGACATTAGAGATCCTTGATGGGATTGTTGGATTGAATTCCTTATTGCTTGCTTGCTTGGATTCATCTTGTCAACTGGAATCTGGTTTATTCAAGATGCATAGTCAATGCATTTGTAGGGTTTATGTCAAATTCCTGTTCTTCCTGGCTTGGATTGTTGTGACATTAGAGATTCTTGAGCTAGGATTAGATGATACTGGTATGTCAAATTGCTGTTCTTCCTGGCTTGGATTGTTGTGACACTAGAGATTCTTGAGCTAGGATTAGATGATCCTGGTATTTAATTTCCATGGCTTGATTTGTATATTTGGGATGCAGGGGTTTCTTGAATTTGGTGTTCATTTTCTGAATTTGGTGGAAGAGTTCTTCATGCTTTTGCCTGTTTTTTTCATACGCATATGTAAATTATTCAATGATCAACAGTGGCTCACCTCGCTCACTTGAACATTTAGCAGGAGGAGCTATGATTTGCCTTTGTTCTATAATCTTGTGCTTGCATCGTTTGATTTGATCTTCTCTGAATTTGTGTTTATGATTTCAATGGCTTGATTTGATAGTGTTCTAACATTAGATATATGATATGTATCTCGATATAAACCCGTCGGTCTCATCGATGAATCTCTTAAAACAAAGTTCGTAGGCAACCAAATCATATATGAGTACGTACCTCTACTCTTGGAGTTACCATACTCCTCCTTCATTGTTATACGGTGCTAAACTAAACGACAATAGCGTAGCTTCTAGCGTAAAAGAGTGGCCCTTTCTTTTGTGGTACGAGTCGTGCTATTTGAATAGCCTTCAATCATCGTAGCCGAGCTCTACTAGGTTCGAGAGAGATAAAGACCCTTTTCTAAATTAGAACCGGGCCCAAAATGTCAAAGTAGAAAGTTAACTCTTTTCGGATCTCCACTAGTTTTGAGAGAGATAGGGACCCTTCCCTAAACCATAATCGAGCCCAAAATGCTAAGTAGAAAGTAGAATTTGACTCTTTTCGGATCTCCACTACTTTCGAGAGAGATACCGACTATTTCCTAAACTAGAATTGGGCCTAAAATGCCAAAGTAGAAAGTAGAAAGTTAACTCTTTTCGGATCTCCACTAGTTTTTTGAGAGAGATAGGGACCCTTCCCTAAACTAGAATTGAGGCCAAAATGCCAAGTAGAAAGAAGAATTTAACTCTTTTCGGATCTCCACTAGTTTCGAGAGAGATAATGACCCTTTCCTAAACCAGAATCCGGTCTAAAATTCCAAAGTAGATAGTAGAAAATTAACTCTTGTCGGATATCCACTAGTTTCGAGAGAGATAAGGACCCTTTCCTAAACCAGAATCGAGCTCAAAATCCCAAAGTAGATAGAACTCTTTTCGGATCTCTACTAGTTCCGAGAAAGATAAGGACCCTTTCCTAAACCAGAATCGGGCACAAAATATACCAAAGTAGAAAGTAGAATATATGCAATTTAAAAGCTCAATTAGCTAACACCTTTTGAATAATTTAGGGTTAGCTAGAGGAATCCTGGATTCATACTTTCAGGTTCAAAACTTGAGCTAAAATTTCCTCATCTCCCAGACATTTGGGTTTTTTTATGACCCATTAAATCTAATTATTTAATTTTTTTTTTTTTTTAAATTAAAGTTCATATAGTTCCTCCCATTATTATTTTTTATTTTCACTTTAAAAAGTCCGACTAATTACAAAAATTACTTTTTTGTCTTTAAATTTTTATTAAAAATTAAATTATTTTCTTTAAAAAATAGAAACTTAGTTTTAGCTGTCTTAGTTCACATTAACAAGAGTACACGCAAACGAAAGAGAATAATAATAATAATAATTATTGCTTATAGGGGTTTCTCTTCTCATCTTAATAATTATAAATAATTATAAGATTAAATTATCATTTTGGTCTTATAATTTTGTTTTCATTTTATTTTAACCGTTGAATTTTAGTTTTCAGGTTTCTATTTTTAGTTATTGTTAATTTTTTAAACAAATATTTTTTTTATTGGTTTTCTTTCTATTAATTTAAAAATATCCTTTTTTACATGAAATTATTAATATTATTTTACGAATAATAAATTCTCTAATTTAAAATTTACATTTAAAAGCACAGAAACTAATAATAAAATCTGAAGTTAAAGATGAGAGTTGTATGTTGACTTAATTATATAATTCCATTTGAAATAAATTCTTCAATAGTAGATGCATCTATTGTGTTCTATAATGACGTCATCGGGAGGAAATTTTAACATCAGCACTTCTTTTCATTGATTAAACTAAAAGAAGTTCGAGTAATTGTCAACTTCTCCCTACCCAAGGTTATATATGCTAAGCCGTTGTTATCTTTCTCTTGCTTGCTTATATAACGTCTCTTTCTAAAATCTCTCTCTCTTCTCGTTTTCTAAAACCTTCTTTTAAAACCGAGGCTAGAGGCTCAATCATACGATCTCTCTCTCTTCTCGTTTTCTAAAACCTTCTTTTAAAACCGAGACTAGAGGCTCAATCATACGTCGCTTGGCCGTAGGCGACGCAAGAACAAATTGGCTTAGCTCACTTATCGTTGGAAAGTGAGTGCCGCACAATCCCTAGTCTGCCTTCGAAAGTGCGATTGTGTTAAATGTTATATTTAAAGGTTTTTTTTTTCCCTGCCTAGATAAGTCGAACAATCATTTCTTATCAAACAAATACAAAAAAATAATCGAACAATCATTTCTCATCAAACAAATACAAAAAAATAATCATATATTGAAAATGTTTCTAACCCACCAAGTTCTTCCTTTATAGGTATGTGAGTCTCCCTAGAACGAACCTACCATAGAAGTAAGTGAAGTTGGTGATCCGTATAATAGAAAACTTTCTCCCTGTATTTAATTATGTCTCTAATAAAGTTATAATAATAAATCGTGGTTCAAAAACTTGTTAAACACAAAGATAAATATCAAACCACTAAATGATTTTAGATGAAACATCAACATCTAGCTGAAGGGAATATGTTCAGGTGGCACGTGCGGATCATCAAGTGGGAAGTGTCTCCCACTGTGCTTTTTTCATTATCCAAATGCTGCCATCACTAACACAGCTCCTAATTACATAACAACAACAACAATCTGTTTCTAAACAGATGCATTGGATTTTTGTTTTCCTTGCCTGAACTCTCTTTTCATCTATTCTTCATCTATACAGCCTATGGATGTAAGTTTGTTCAGATACAGTTCGGTTTTCTAAGATATTGAGCTGAACCGAGTCGTTTCGGTTTTTTACATTGCTTTTCCCTATTGACTGGCCATGGCTGTCCATGTGTGAACGAAGGTTTTAAGTTAGTTTGTGTTGGTTTTGCCTTGTCGTCGAATCAATCGAACTCATCAGTTTGATGTCATATATTAGAGAGATCAAACTAAAACAAACTAAATAGTAGTTAGGAATGAAGTCAATTGGGTTCGACATCACTTTGCTGATTAGGTTCGTTGAGTTTCTTTTTTCTTCTATGGGTATCCCACATCGATCGGAGAGGAGAACGAACTATTCTTTATAAGGGGTATGGAAACCTCTCCTTAGTAGATGCGTTTTAAAAACTTTGAGGGGGAAGCCCGAAAGAAAAAATCAAAAGAAAACAATACCCGCTAGCGGTGGACTTGGACTTAAACTTGGGCTGTTACATCTATGGATATCGAGTAAACACTATCAACCATCTTCTATCAGGTCATTTTCTCAAATCAAAATCCAGAGGATTCCAAGACTATATGGATCATATGAGAGAATATGACATCAAGATCCAAAGAACATACATACTATCAAAACAGCTTCAGAAAAACTTATCTGTATCAATCGTAGACTCTTTGAACTTCCTGTACAGAATTTTCTTTGATTCAGCCATCTCATCTCGGCAACGAGGAAATACTTGCCTTCCTTAAGTTTTCCCACGTTCGTAATATTCTCCTCTTTCATTTCTTCCAACCTGCATGGGCAAAAACTTCCCCAATATGGAAATGAATCACTTCCTCATCACTCAGAAGCAACTCATTACTCGCATCGTCTAGATTATTGTTTGTTTCCTAAAGAAAGTAGCTGTAACAGCCTAAGCCCACCGCCAGTAGATATTGTCTTCTTTAAACTTTTCCTTTTGGGTTTCCACTCAAGGTTTTTAAAGCATCTACTGGGGAGAGGTTTCCACACCATTATGAAGAATGCTTCATTCTCCTCCTCAACCGATGTGGGATCTTACAATCCACTCCCTTCAGGGCCAACATCCTTCCTGTCACTCGTTCCCTTCTTCAATCGACGTGGGACCCCCAAATCAACCTCCATTCGGGGCCCAACGTCCTTGCTGGCACACCGCCTCGTGTCCACCCCCCTTCAAGCTCAGTCTCCTCGCTGGCACGTCGCTCGACGTCTAGCTCTAATACCATTTGTAGCAGGCCAAATCCACCGCTAGTAGATATTGTCATCTTTGAGCTTTCCCTTTCGAGTTTTCTCTCAAGGTTTCTAAAACGTGTCTACTAGGGAGAGATTTCTACAGCCTTACAAAGAATGCTACGTTCTCCTCCCGATCCGACGTGGGATCTCCCAATAGCCACCAAAGGTGAGTTCCCTATGACTTTTACAAAAACCAAAAGTGTGTGTTGGTTACAAAAATTCTCATGGTATTTGATTACATAACCAAAAGTGATCTTGAAAATTCCCCTTGAAATAAAGCTCCTAGTAAACAGAGTTGCAAGGAAAATTGCAGGAAACACAAGGTTGAAGTATTGATTAATCGCTTCACCAACTAAAGTCTCCCAAATACCACCAAAAAGTAAAAAGCTGGGGAAGAAAATAAACTTGCAGAAGAACAAAGCAAGCAAGAAAACATTGAACAAATCAAAAGCGAGCTAATCAATCCTTTGAAGAATTTATATCTCGTGATATCCCATCCATATGGCTTTTTTCTTTATCTAGTCAAAAAGATAATCAAGATTCCAGAAACAACTCAGTCGAAAATTTCAACAATTCAACACGAGAAACTCTAATTTTGTTCATATCACATCGAAACTCAAAACTCATCGGAAATTCGAAAATCGCGTCTAAAATCAAAGAGCAAAAGAAGATCAAATCATCGAATACTCAAATTCCTATGCAATCCATACCTCCGCGATTCTAATCTCGTCTTGAAGCTCGTGGAACCGATTGTTCAACCTCCGTTTCAGATCCTCCGCCCTGTGCACATTAACGAGAACGCCATGGTCAAAAGAAATGGAAAATGATAAGGAAATTTGTGCTTCAAAACTAGTTTGATTAGGGTTTTGTTTACCTGCTGCAAGCTCGAACAGTCGATCGCCCCTGGTAAAAAGGAGGAGAAAGCGAAGGGGAAAGAAGGGTTTGACCGGTCAACAGATTCGAATCTCTAACTCTTAATTTATTTCCCAATTTTATTTATTTTGATTTTAATATTAATCCGATAAATAAACAACATGGTCGGTACGTACTTTTAAAAACTAAAACATGGATCGTTCATAGGCATCCGACTAACTCGAAAATATAGTTACAATCCAATATGATGTTTGTAACCCTAAAACATAACGACCCACATCCACTACTAGCAGATATTGTCTTCTTTGGATTTTCCTTTTCGGGCTTCCCCTCAAGGCTTTAAAACGCGTATGAGGCTTCTACACCTTTATAAATGGTGGTTTGTTCTACTCCTCAATCGACGTAGGACCTCACAATCCATCCCCTTCGGGGCCTAGCGTCCTCTCTGACACTCTTTCCTTCCTCCAATTAATGTGGGACCGCCCCCAAATCCACCTCCCTTTGGGGCCAGCGTCCTTACTAGCACACCTCCTCGTGTCTACCCCCTTCAGGGAACAACGAGAAGGCTAGCACAACGTCCTTACTGGCACACTGCCTCGAGTCTTCCCACCTTCGGGGAACAACGAGAAGGCTGGCACAACGTCCTTACTGTCATACCGTCCGGTGTCTAGCTCTAATATCATTTGCAACGGCCCAGATCCACCGCTAGCAGATATTGTCCTCTTTGAGTTTTCCATTTCAAGCTTCCTCTCAAAGCTTTAAAACGCGTATGGTAAAGTAAGGTTTCCACACCCTTATAAATGGTGGTGGTTTGTTCTCCTCCCCAACCAACGTGAGACATCACAAAATATTTAATGTTTGTAACCCGAAAACAAAGGATTGAGTTGGAATTAAGAATATTTAACGTTTGTAACCCGAAAACAGAGGATTAAGTTAGACTATGAATATTTGATGTTTATAACCCGAAAACAAAGAATTGAGTTGGAATTAAGAATATATAACGTTTATAACCCGAAAACAGAGAGTTGAGTTAGATTATGAATATTTGACTTCTGTAACTCGAAAGCTTAAATTAGAATTAAAAATATTTAACATTTATAACCCGAAAATAGAGGGCAGAGTTGGAACATATCCATAAAATATCCAGTCATACTATAACTTATAACTAATATTTTAATCAATTAAATTATCAACAATAAATTTTTTTATTAAGCTAAAATTTAACATAAATACCCATTAAACTATTTTCTTAGTAATTAAATACAAAATAAAATAAACAAAAACTAAATATTTTCCTCCCATTAAAAAAAAAAATCTAAAAATTCCTCAATTTATACAAAATAAAATTATTTTATTTTATTTATTTATCTTTTTTAAAAAAANATTAAATACAAAATAAAATAAACAAAAACTAAATATTTTCCTCCCATTAAAAAAAAAAATCTAAAAATTCCTCAATTTATACAAAATAAAATTATTTTATTTTATTTATTTATCTTTTTTTAAAAAATAAAGAAAATAATATTTAAAATCCCAAAAAATGAGAAATTTCCCAAATTTGTAAATAGAGTTCTTCTTAGATAAGAGGGTCAGAAATCATTGACGGCGCGATTTATCCACTCCTCTCTACAACTAAGCCCCAACTCGAACACTCAACTCACTCTCCAACTCACTTTTCCCTCAAAACAATGCACAAATCCACTGAATAGTGCTTGCCTNCTCTCCAACTCACTTTTCCCTCAAAACAATGCACAAATCCACTAAATAGTTCTTGCCTCCGCTCCCCTTGATGCGTATATATATATATATACACACAATTTATTATATATATATATACACACATATTTANATATATATATATATACACACAATTTATTATATATATATATACATATATTTCTTCAAGACCATGCTATTTCATCGAAACCTCAAACCTTCCCCTTCCCCTATACCTTTCTTGTTCGAAATCCAAGCAAGAACAACCCAACCCCACGTAATTTTTCCACATTCCAATCAAAACCCATCTCTGAATTTGCCCCAAAATCCCTTCTGTTTCGCCTTCGACCTCAGATCCATAGGTTGGAGCCCTGTTTCAATCCAAACGCTGCCCTGATTCTGTGTGGATTTGTGTTAATCTGTGCGTTTTTCAATGTGGTTTGGCGAAAGGGCGTAAGAGAAACAGGGCGTGGCTATGGCGGGTCAGGTGGTGAGAGTGAAGAGGGAGATATTTGAAGCATGCATGACGTGCCCTCTGTGTAAGAAGCTATTGAAGGAAGCTACTACTATATCTCTTTGTCTTCACACGTGTAAGTTCATCTATTTGATTTATGAAGATGATTTTTTGTTGCATGTTTTGGTTTTTCGCTTCTTGGGTTATTGTTTTTTAGTTGTTTTATGATCTGGGTTGCTGCTAATTTTGCCGCTTGTGATGGATTTTTGAAGCTTTTTTCGTTTTGATTCATGAGAACTAGTGTGGTAAATTGGGTTATTTTGTTCTTGTGTTCTTTAGATTGAGCTATTCTTAAATTCTTACGTGAAATCATTCACCTTATGGTTTTGATTCTTATATCATGACATTTGGATCAATATCCGTGTTAGTGTTCATGGCTCTTTTGCTTGTTCTCTTTGAACAGTTTACTTCAGCTTAGTTTAGCTGGATTTGGTTGCTCTTTCTTCTATCCCCTAATTAGCTTCTTTANCTAGTGTGGTAAATTGGGTTATTTTGTTCTTGTGTTCTTTACATTGAGCTATTCTTAAATTCTTACGTGAAATCATTCACCTTGTGGTTTTGATTCTTATATCATGACATTTGGATGGCTCTTTTGCTTGTTCTCTTTCAACAGTTTACTTCAGCTTAGTTTAGCTGGATTTGGTTGCTCTTTCTTCTATCCCCTAATTAGCTTCTTTATGGATCATGTGAGAATCTCACGTTGGTTGGGGAGGAGAATGGAACACCCTTTAGTTTATAAGAGTGTGGAAACCTTTCGTAGCCGACACGTTTTAAAAACCTTGAGGGGAAGCCCGAAAGGGAAAGCCTAAAGAGGACAATATTTGCTAATGGTGAACTTGGGCTGTTACAAATGGTATTAGAGCCAGATATCGGAGGATGTGCTAGTGAGGAGGTTGTTCCCCAAAGGGGTAGACACGAGATGGTGTGCTAGTAAGGACGCTGGGCCCCAGAGGGGGTGGATTTGAGAATCCCACATTGGTTGGGGAGGAGAACAAAACACCCGTTGTAAGGGTGTGAAAACCTTTCCCTAGCAGACGCGTTTTCAAAACCTTGAGGGGAAGACAGAAAGGGAAATCTCGAAAGGGAAAGCCCGAAGAGGACAATCTATGCTAGTGGTGGGCTTGGGTTGTCACAAATGGTATCAAAGCCAGACACCGGACGATGTGCCAACGAGGAGGTTGTTCCCCGAAGGGGGTAGACACGAGGCGGTGTGCCAGTAAGGACGCTGGACCCCAAAGAGGGTGGATTTGGTTGGGGTCCCACATCGATTGGAGAAAGAAACGAGTGCCAGCGAGGATACTGGGCCCTGAAGGGGGTGGATTGTGAGAATCCCACCTCTGTTGGGGAGGAGAATGAAACACCCTCTATAAGGGTGTGGAAACCTTTCCCTAGCAGGCGCGTTTTAAAAACCTTGAGGGGAAGCCCGAAAGGGAAAGCCCAAAGATGACAAATATCTGATAGCGGTGGGCATGGGCTTTGGGCTGTTACAGATCATTTGGTTACATTACAAAGACTCGAAATCTCTGCTGATTTAGTTTTTCAGCTCACTAACTTGGTTTCAATTCATGTGCATTATACTTAAATAAAGAAGTAGTGCACTTTTTGAAACATGCCGTGCAATTTACATGTGTATAAACATTGTAAGATCAAGCCATATTATGTTAGAAGTTCTTGGGATATCTATCCTGTTCTTCAACAATTCTAAACTTTCGGGATCGAACGGTCTATGTATGTAATGGTCTCTGCTGTTGATCTTTTCATCAATGTTTCTAGTGTTGCTTGTTGAATATCAAGCAATTGAGAATTCGACGTCGATATCGTTAACGATATGTTTGGAACTCTGAATATCTATCGAAAACTACTTACATGTTGCTGTAATGCATATGTTTTTAGATGATTATGTTCATTGCTTTCTGTATTGACTTGCTGAACACTGTTGTTTCATGGAATTGTTGGCTACTAAGGCCGTCTGCTACGAATGGGATCGATAGTCTTCGCTGTATCGTCGTTAACATTTTGATTTTGAAAAGTATTGGTCGTTGTACCGATGTTAAACGAATTTCAAAATCGAAAAACAGAATTTGATAACAATTTTTCTTAATTTTCAGATTTTATTTAAAAAATGTTGATAAACAAACTTAGTTATGAAAACAGATAGCAAAAACAAAAAACTTGATCTAAATGTGCCATGATTTTGTTCACCTGCTACAGTGAGTGCTTTTATACCTGCAAACTGTGAAATTGCATGTGAGATCCCACGTCAGTTGGAGAGGGGGAACGAAGCATTTTTTATAAGGTTGTGGAAACCTCTCCATACCAGACGCGGTTTAAAAACCTTGAGGGGAAACGAAGGGGAAAGCCCAAAGAAGACAATATTTACTAGCGGTGGGCTTGGACCGTTAGAAATGGTATCAGAGTCAGACATTGGGCGGGTGTGCCAACGAGAACGTTGGGCCCCGGACGAGGGTGGATTGTGAGATCCCACATCGGTTGGAGAGGGGAACGAAACATTCTTTATAAAAGTGTGAAAACCTCTCCCTAGTAGACTAGGGAAGCTCGAAAGCGAAAGCCCAAAGAGGACAATATTTGCTAGCGGTGGGCTTGGGCCGTTACAAATGGTATTAGAGTCAGACATCGAGCGGTGTGCCATCAAGGACGTTGGGCCCCGAAGAGGGGTGAATTGTGAGATCCCACGTCGGTTGGAGAGGGGAACGAAGTATTCTTTATAAGGGTGTGAAAACCTCTCCCTAGCAAACACGTTTTAAAAACCTACAGGGAAGCCCAAAGGAGAAAGCTCAAAGATGACAATATTTGCTAGCGGTGAGCTTGGGCCGTTATAAATGGTATCAGAGTCAGACACTGGGCGGTGTGCCAGCAAGGACGTTGAGCCCCAAAGGGAGGAGGTGGATTGTGAGATCCCACATCGGTTGGAGAGGGGAACGAAGTATTCTTTATAAGGGTGTGAAAACCTCTCCCTAGCAAACACGTTTTAAAAACCTACAGGGAAGCCCAAAGGAGAAAGCTCCAAGATGACAATATTTGCTAGCGGTGAGCTTGGGCCATTATAAATGGTATCAGAGTCGGACACCGGGTGGTGTGCTAGCAAGAACTTTGAGTCCCAAAGGGAGGAGGTGGATTGTGAGATCCCACATCGGTTGGAGAGGTGAACGAAACATTCTTTATAAGGGTGTGGAAACCTTTCCCTAGCAGACACGTTTTAAAAACCTTACAGGGAAGCCCGTAGAGGAAAACTCAAAGAAGACAATATTTGCTAGGGGTGGGTTTGGGCCGTTATAAATGGTATCAGAGTCAGACATCGGGCGATGTGCCAGCAAGGACTTTGAGTCCCAAAAGGGGGTGAATTGTGAGATCCCACATCGGTTGGAGAGGTAAACAAAGCATTAAGGGTGTGGAAATCTCTTTCTAGCAGACGCGTTTTAAAAACCTTAAGGGAAAGCCCAAAAAGGACAATATTTACTAGCAGTGGGCTTGGGCCGTTACATTACACCTCCCCTTCTATGTTTATCAATATTCGTATTTGTTCGTGAATTTTATGAGTATAACATCCCATTACTTCCACAAACACATATATCAGTGGCTTTTGAAATGCTAGCTTTGTAGTGCATTAAAATGTTGGTTCATATCAGTTTGCAGGAAATGCATTTATGAGAAGCTCTCAGATGAGGAGGTTGATTGTTGTCCTGTATGTAACGTTGATCTGGGCTGTCTTCCTGTGGAGAAACTGAGGTCTGTTCTTTTATTTTTTGCAGTTTCCTCTAATGACATGATTTGACAGCTCTCGAGCGTATAGCTGTTAGGTAAAGTGCTTTGTTGGGATGAAAGAACTGTCTATGTTCGTAAAAAAATTTGTCGAGGTGTATGCTTTCGTGCTCTTCTATTTTATAAGAGTGTTGTTGATACTATTGCTAGTGGCGGTAATAGAGTCGTGTTGCTCGGTATATCGAGGCAATTTGTTTGAGGAAGGTGTAAAAACTAGAGATGAAACATTAATGTATGAAACGGGGATTGTGTGAGATCCCACGTCGGTTGGGGAGGAGAGCGAAGCATTCTTTATAAGGGTGTGGAAACCTCTCCTTAGCAGACGTGTTTTAAAAACCTTGAGGGGAACCTCGAAAGGGAAAGGCCAAAGATGTCAATATCTGCTCGCGGTGGGCTTAGGGTGTTACAAATGGTATCAGAGCCAAACACCGGGTGATGTGTCAGCGAGGAGGCTGGGTCTCAAAGAGGGGTGGATTTGGGGGTCCCACAATTGATTGGAGAAGGGAACAAGTGCCAGCGAGGATGCTGGGCCTTGAACGGGGGGTGGATTGTGAGATCCCACATCAGTTGGAGAGGAAAACGAAACATTCTTTATAAGGGTGTGGAAATCTCTCCCTAGCATACGCGTTTTCAAAACTTGAGGAGAAGCCAGAAAGGGAAAGCCCAAAGAGGATAATATCTGCTAGCGGTAGGCTTGGGCCATTACAAATGGTATCAGAGCCAGACATCGGGCAATGTGCCAGCGAGGAGGCTGAGCCCTGAGGGAGGTGGACACGAGGCGGTGTGCTAACAAGGACGCTAGGTCTCAAAGGGGGTGGATTGGGGGGGTCCCACATTGATTAGAGAACAGAATGAGTTCCAACGAGGATGTTGGACCTCGAAGGGGGGTGGATTGTGAGATCCCACATCGGTTGGGGAGGAGAACGAAACATTCTTGATAAGGGTGTGAAAACCTCTCTCTAGCATACGCGTTTTCAAAACCTTAAGGGGAAGCCCAAAAGGGAAAGCAAGAAGAAAATTGACAATTTTTTCACGGAGATGTCTTTTGGACTCGTTTTCTCTAAAGTCTAGACGCGTTCTCGAGTTTCCAAAAGGCCTTTTTTTGGTACGAGAGCTTCAAGAAGGTCCTCGATCTAGTGTCTCCTTTGATGGGATATCGTAACGCTAAAATTTAGCCGCTTTCCTTCGACTGCTCCGGCATTTAACGTTATAGCATTTAGATGAGCTCAGCTGCAACATTAGATTTGTATTTATATTTTGCAGGCCAGACCACAATTTACAAGATATCAGAGCCAAAATATTTCCTCTCAAGAGGAGAAAGATAACCGCACCCGAAGTGTCGCCCTTGGCTACGTTACCCGTGAAAAGGAAGGAGCGATCGCTATCTTCGTTGGTGGTAAACACACCCAAAGTACCAATGCAGAGTAGCGGCTTGACTGGAAGACGATCGAAGAATGTTGCAAGAAAGGCTTCGACTTTACGAGGATGTAGTGTCGGGATCGAGGAACCGCTAAAGAAAGAAGAAGATTCAGGAGAAGATCATACACCAAGTTCCAGCTCTTCTGATTATTTGACTAAAAACGTTCGGCACAGAAGGCCCGACTCATCTTTCGCCGAGCCATCTAACAGTACAAGACACGAGGATCTTACAGTAGAAGGAAAAGCCGATCTCTGGACACCCTTGAATTGTTTGGTAGAAGCTGCTAACCGAACGAAGTCAACCAAACTAAATTTCCAAGACCCGTCAATGGCCAAACTCGAACCATCGATCGTTGCTGATGCTGATCTCAATGCACAAGAAACCAATGCAAAACCGCTGTCACTTGGAGCTCCGAATTACGGACCGTGTATGCCGAAAACAAGAAATAAAGAGCATGGAAGCCACCTAAAGTCCAAGGATAACCATAATAATGGGACGACATCACTCCCAGAATCCATGAAACGTCGAAGGTTACGAGCAGTAGCTCGTAACAAGGCAGCTTCGTCTGTCGAGCTAGGCTCGACAGCACAAGCTGTGCTCGATGCGTCGGCCGATAAATGTAGAAGAAATAACTCGATTTGGTTCACATTAATCGCTTCGGAAGACAGGTAACATACCCAACCTATCAAATACATATTATTTGAGTTCTTGTTTGACTGATTTGTTCTTATAAATTTTAGGAAAGGAGGTTTTCCGTTGCCTCAAATATCAACTTCTTACTTGAGAATAAAGTAAGTTCTTCATTTATATTTCATGAATCTTATAAGAACAAATACGTTCTCGACACCGTGTAAGAACGTTACTGTTGCTACTCATCGGATTTTCGATACTCGCTGATTAATATGCTGTTCTAAATGTTCGTTTATTTGCTCGTTACGCTACAGAGATGGGAAAATGCCTGTTTCGTCTATCCAAAAGTACCTTGTAAAGAAACTAGATCTTGAGAGTGAAGCTGAGGTATTTAATTTCACGAGCTCGATCTCGAAGTGGTTAAGTCGAATATGTTGTTTTGATTCATGTTACGTCTCAGGTGGAAATATCGTGTCGGGGTCAGCCGGTGCTACCAACACAGCAGCTACAAAACTTGGTCGACTTGTGGTTTCGAACGGCGTCCACGGCTAAGAAAATTCCAGCATCTGTTGGCTCGTCTGCTAAGGACTTTGTTATGGTCCTCTCGTACTGCCGGAAAGTTCATACCCCTTAACGAGGTTCTTGATCTTTTCTTGGTTATGTATGTCGTTTACGTCTTGGCGTAATGTTTTATGAGCATTGCATTCCGAATCCGAAGCCTTCGGGTTCGTCGTATTTACGTGAACTTGCTGATGATTTTTATATATTTGAATTCTTTGATTGTTTTATTTCATTGGTATATCCTATATAATGAACGGTTGTTCGAATGCTGTTTTGGCTCGTTTTCCTGATTCGTCTGTCACTGATCTCACTCGGGTTACTTCTGTTGCTACGATTTGTAAAGGTGGTTGCTAATGTCTTGACGAGTTGAGCTCGTCGAGCTGCAGAGCTCGACTTTTAACTCGTCTGTTACAACAAAATGTTATTTGTATGAAAAACATCATAAGATTAATGAAGGTGGGGAATGACCATTTTTCTTTTAAAATGATAGTGAGCATGTCTCACGGATTCGATCGTGATAAGATTGACGTCCTAGGGAGTATAATTCACAGACTCGATCGTGAGTATGTAACAACTCAAGCCCATCGCTAATAGATATTGTCTGCTTCTGTACGTTACATATTGCAGTTTCACGGTTTTAAAACGCATATGTGTTAGGGAGAGGTTTCCACACCCTTTATAAGGAATGCTTCGTTCTTCTTTTCAATTTGTTTCTCTCCAACTAATTCGGGATCTCACAATCCATCTGCGGCTAGGGAGAGGTTTCTACATCCTTATAAGCGATATCTCACAATCCATCTCACTTGGGGTCCAACGTCCTTGTTGGCACACTTAGTTATGATATCATCTGTAATAGCCCAAGTGCTAACAGATAGTATCTCACAATCCTAGGGAGAGGTTTCCACATCCTTATAAGGAATGCTTAGGATATCTCACAATCTCCTAGGGAGAGGTTTCCACATCCTTATAAGGAATGCTTAGGATATCTCACAATCCATATCCCTTCGGGGCCAGCGTCTTTACTCGCACACTGCCCCGTATCTAGTTCTGATATCATTTGTAACAGCTCAAGTCCACCGCTAACAGATATTGTTCACTTTGACCCGTTAGTATCTCATATCCCTTCGGGGCCAACGTCTTTACTCGCACACTACCCCGTATCTAGTTCTGATATAATTTGTAACAGCTCAAGTCCACCGCTAACAGATACTGTCCACTTTGACCCGTTAGTATCGTTGTCAGCCTTATAATCTTAAAACGTGTAGAGTTATCCACACCCTTTTAAAGAATATTTCGTTCCTCTTTACAACTAATACGAGCTATCTCACGATAATTACATCCCATCTCTCACCCCTCGAAAACAGGATGGAAGGGACACGTGGAGAGCAGGGATTGGACAAAAGAGGATTGAGAATAAAAGGAGCTGCTGTTCTCCATATCCAAATTGTGTGGTACATAAACAACACTTCTCATTATCCATCACAACTTAAAGGAACTGAGTGTTAACAGCCAAACAAACCCTTCCCCTTCGCCACCTCTAGCACCTTCTCTCGCCGGAAAAAATGGCTTCCACTCTGCTTTCTCACTCCGGGATTACCCTCAAAGGATCACCCAAGCTTCTTCCGCCGCCACTAATGGCAGCTCACAGTGAGTTTCTTCAATTTCATCTTACCGTTTTCCGCTTATTAGCTGTTCTTTGATTAATACACGTTAAGGTCTCGAAAACAATTTAGTTTGAATCGTGTCAAAAATAGGCCACGGGAAACACTCGCACTCTTTTAACACAAATTGTAAAGATATTACTAGACGCTCTGTAGAAACTACTTGCACTCTTTGTTTAATTACAAGACACTCGGTAGAAACTACTTGCACTCTGTTAACACCAATCATAAAGAGATTACAAAACACTCGGTAGAAACTACCTGTACTCTATGCTTTGGCCAATGGTAAGGAGATTACAAGACACTCTGTAGAAACTACTTGACACTCTGTTATTTAAATTTGTTTTGGGATAAAAAAGACTAAACAATCTATTCCGAAAATATCGAGATATTTTTATTCGGAAGGAAAAAGCTCACCTATGTCTTTAGACGAGAAAGCCCAACGATCCATTTATAGGAAAGGCTACAACCCAACTCATTGTTCTTCTTTTAACGATGAACTACTCTTGTACAACAAGTTAAAGGGACCTCTACGCTCCGTCTCCAGTGCGTAGGGTCGATCCCCGTGTGCTCTAAAGGGAAGACGGGAAAGTTTGTGTTAAGTAGAAAGAAAGTAGGTTTTTGTCTTGTTTAGGCATTTGGTGTCCTACGGTGTATTCGTACAATTATTGGGTTAAACTCTATTGGGCCAGTGATAATAGTTGTTACTCGTTATCGAAGAAAGAAAAAACACAGTTAATAGAAGATCGAACTATCGACCATTGAACGTGAAATTTTGTAGGATTGTCGGTGGTGCAAAAGATGAAGAAGGGAGGGATTAAGTGCAGGTTGGAAGAGAAGCAAGAAGGAAAGAGGTCAAAAGAAAGCATGATTTCGGGGACGGTGGCGGCCGTGGCGACGACGGTGGTGGCAATGGCGGGGCCGGCGGTGGCGCTGGTGGATGAAAGGTTGAGCACAGAAGGAACAGGGCTGCCCTTTGGTTTGAGCAACAACCTTCTTGGGTGGATTCTGGCAGGGATGTTTGGTTTCATTTGGGCTCTTTATTTTGTTTATGCTTCATCCTTGGAGGAGGATGAAGATTCTGGTTTGTCACTTTGAATCACTCATAACATTTCTTCATCAAAATTTTATTTTGATTTACTAAATTGTTAATAAACGAGCGTTTATCGCTATTTTAGTCTCGTTTTTTTTAATGAAACGTTATTCCTCTCGACGATGTTGACCAAAATTAGTAATAAAAATAAAATGTGGGAATCACTGAACATGTGGGTCAGCTACAAATTAGGGGTGTTCATGTGACTCGAGAACTCGATCAACTTGGACTATGGGAATCAATTAGGGGTGTTGGTTCATGGGTTGAGATTTTTTTTCGTCGGGTCAACTCGATCAACTCGAAAATAGGGTTACAATCTAATTCGACTCTACTTTTAAGATTATCATTTGGTGTTCATGTGACTCGAGAACTCGATCAACTTGGACTATGGGAATCAATTAGGGGTGTTGGTTCATGGGTTGAGATTTTTTTTCGTCGGGTCAACTCGATCAACTCGAAAATAGGGTTACAATCTAACTCGACTCTACTTTTAAGATTATCATTTGGTGTTCATGTGACTCGAGAACTCGATCAACTTGGACTATGGGAATCAATTAGGGGTGTTGGTTCATGGGTTGAGATTTTTTTTCGTCGGGTCAACTCGATCAACTCGAAAATAGGGTTACAATCTAACTCGACTCTACTTTTAAGATTATCATTTGGTGTTCATGTGACTCGAGAACTCGATCAACTTGGACTATGGGAATCAATTAGGGGTGTTGGTTCATGGGTTGAGATTTTTTTTCGTCGGGTCAACTCGATCAACTCGAAAATAGGGTTACAATCTAACTCGACTCTACTTTTAAGATTATCAGGAAGATTAAGAATATTTCACATTTATAACCGATGTTAGTGATGCATTGTGACTTGTGAATGATATTTGAGTTTGTTTAGAAATGTAACAGCCCAGATCCACCGCCAGAAGATATTGTTCTTTTTGGGCTTTCCCTTACGGGCTTCCCCTCAAGGGGGAAGGTTTCCACACTCTTATAAATGGTAGTTTGTTCTCCTCCCCAACCAATGTGGGACATCACAATCCACCCCCCTTCGGGGCCCAGAGTCCTTGCTGGCACACCGCCTCGTGTCTACCCCCCCCCCTCTTTTCGGGGAACAACGAGAAGGCTAGCACATCCTTCAGTGTCGGGCTCTGATACCATTTGTAACGGCCCAGATCCACCGCTAGCCGATATTGTCCTCTTTGGGCTTTCCCTTTCGGACTTCCCCTCAAGGCTTCAAAACACATCTGCTGGGGGAAGGTTTCCACACCCTTATAAATAGTGGTTTGTTCTTGTCACAACCAACGTGGGACATCACAAGAAAATTTCCTCAATTTAACCCGTGTATATCCCTAATTACACCGTAGTCCTCCACAATTTTCATTGTTGAAAAGATTAATTTTTATGGCAAAATCGAAATTTAAACAATAATATTTAATTATAAATAAAATAGGGTGATTTTAAACAATGTATGACATTGTAACAGGTTGAGCTTGTTCGGGTTTGTATATATCTTTAATATATCATACCGACAACGTTCGATATTATTACCTAACCAAATTTTTATTCTTAATATTTTTAATTAGATATCATCATGTATTTACATATTTATCAAATATTGAATCATGATGAAATTGACAATTATATCAAAGTTTTCTATAAAAATATGAATTAAGATTAGACTAAGTTTAAAAACTTTACTTTAAAAAGTAATTATAATCAATGCCCTTTCATATCATGAAAAGCCATTATTATTCATAAAATGAAGATAAGTTTTTAAGCAAGCGAGCACGGGTTAGGTTAACTTCCTATTTTCATCTAAATTACGTCATATAGTTACGTTAATATGTTTGTTCGAAAAGAATTTTTAAAATTTAAAGTAGGTTTCACGTTAGTTGAAGAGGATAACAAAACATTCTTTATATGAGTGTGGAAATCTCTTCTTAACAGACGCGTTTTAAAACCGTGAGGTTGACGGCGATACGTAATGAGCCAAATCTGACAATATCTGATGGCAGTGGGCTTGGGCTGTTACAAATGGTATTAGAGCCAGACAACAGGTGGTGTGCGAGCGAGGACGTTGACCCCACGGGGTGAATTGTGAGATTTCGCATTGGGTGTAGTAGACGTGTTTTAAAACTTTGAGGGGAATTTCGAGAGGGAAAGCCCAAAAAAAAGACTATAAAGAACATTACTGTCCAACCTAATTAATTATTAAATATTCGAACTTTGGAGTGAAGTAATTTTCTAATTTTCCCAATTGACGGGAAAATTTATAGTATTATGAAAGTCTCGTACTTTCTTATTGTTCTTTGTTTTTAATTCAACACGCGAGGTAGAGATTTAATTCTCCGACGTATAGGTCGGAGTATTAGAGCTATGCTTTGTTTTTAATTCAACTCGTAGAGGTAGAAACTCGAATCTCAGACGTTTTGGTCGAGAGTATATATCTTAACTAGTTAAGTTATGCTTTGTTTTTAATTCAACTCGTGAAGGTGGTGATTCGAATTTTTGACCTCTAGTCGAAAGTATATATCTTAAATAGTTAAACTATGCTCAATTTGGCTCGTAGGTATTTTCTTTGTTTTAAAACACTGGCTCTGACACCATTTACAACAGCTCAAGCCTACCGCTAACAAATATGTCTTATTTGGACTTTCACTTCTGGGCTTCTACTCAAAGTTTTAAAACGGTGGCTCTAATACCGTTTGTAACTGTATAATACTGTCCTCTTTGAGCTTTTTATTCTGGGTTTTGCCTCGAGATTTTAAAACGCGTCTAATAGGGAGAGGTTTCCACACCCTTACGAGGAATGGTTCGCTCTCATCTCCAACCAATGTACATACTATCGACCAAAACGTCAAAAGGTTTTCCCACGTCCCATTTGTCAGGTAAGAAAGAAAAAAACGGTACTGAACTTTAAAAAATGTGTTCCGAAGAGAAAACATTACTGGGTGTAGTCGGCACAATAATACACCGACCCTAAATAATCATAGTATGCATGTCTGAACAATTCAAAATAAATTTAATAATTTCGATTTTATACGCTTCGTCGTGTAAAACTATCAACCACACTATCCCGACCCGACGAGTTTTTTAATAAGGTGGGAAGTGAGCACATGGGAAGGGTACCCCAACAGCCAAAGCATGTAGTTTTAAAATGGCATTTAGGGCATACCATTACCACCCACCATCCTTGTCTAACCCAAAATACAGCATCCCATGTGGGGCCATTCCTAATCCAACGCCTCTCATTGCACCATCTTTTAATTCCTTTCCCCTAATCTCAATTTTCAGCCGTTGGATCAAAAAGGGCCTTTTGTCCTAAAATTCAAAGGCACCCTCCTTTAATTTGTGTAGCTCATTACCCAAACACCCTTACCTGCCCATGTCCCCACCTCTTACCTATTTGATTCCCCTTGCCCTTCCCATGTCCCCTTCCTACTCTACTTTTGATTCCTACACGTATTTCAATTTCGTTTCGAATTAATTAAACGTTCGGGTCGGGTGGCAGATTCTTGGAATCTCAAAGTCGTATAGGCAGAATTCTCTGTATCAACCGCTCATGGAATAGCTCTCGGGAATCTAAATTACTATTCTAACTGAATGGAAGCGTTTATAGTTTACTATAGTTTAAGACATTTTTTAAGTTTGAACATGTAACAGCTCAAGCTTACCACTAGCAGATATGATTCGTTTTAGCTTGTTACTATCATCATCAGCCTCATGGTTTTTAAAATATGTTTGTTAGGGAGAGATTAACTCAAGCCCACAGGTAGCAGATATTATCCGTTTTTTCTTGTTATGTATACCGTCAGCCTCACGGTTTCTAAAACACGTTTATTAGGAAGAGATTTCCACACCCTTGTAAGCACTGCTTCGTTCCACTCTCCAACCGATGTGAGATCTCACAACCCACCTCCTTGAGAGCCGGTGTGCCCGTTCCACTCTCCAACTGATGTGAGATCTCGCAACCCACCCCCTTGAGGGCTAGTATCCTCGCTGGCACACTTCCCGATGTCTGACTCTAATACCATTTATAATAGGTCACGTTCACCCCTAGCAGATATTGTTCGTTTTAGCTCGTTACGTATAGTCGTCAGCCTCACGATTTTAAAAATGCGTCTATTAGGAAGAGGTTTCCACACCTTTATAAGTAAATCTTCGTTCCCTTCTCTAACCGACGTGGGATCTCAAAGGTCAATTCGGCTCAAAATTTAAGAATTAAAATCTAAAAATAATAATAAGTTTATGAAGAAAAAAAATCATAATTTTTAGCGCGTGTATAACACGCGCTATGATAGAAAGTGGGGAAATGATACGCATTTTGGTTTGATCGCCATCTATAAAATACGTTTGAGTGGTTATTTGGGCCAACGCGCATTCCATTTCTCCCCTTCCCACTTTCCCGTCCGATTCCTCTCTGCACTTTCTGTTTGTTTCCCGAGAAAATTTAAAAAAACCCATTTGAGAAAGAGAAGAAAAAATGGCGTTTGAGAGAGATCTCAACTTGGAAGCCACGGAGCTCCGACTCGGCCTGCCGGGAACCTCGCCGGACAACCAATCTTCTCCGATCAACTCCAACAAAAGAGCTTTGCCGTCCGACGACCAAAACCTGCCGGATTCCGCCCGAGAAAATAACTCCGATCCCACAAAATGCACCCCGGAAAATCCCCCTCCCACCAAGTAAGTACGGTTGGATGAAAAGAAAAGTCTCGAGAATAATTGTGGATTTATAACTAAGGAATACTCTATCTATTGGTAGAGTCATTTTGGGGAACCAAAATGCAATATCGTACTATTGTCATTGTGGAGAGTCGTGTTCGTCCAACAAGCACTTTATGAAAAATTTAACAGAAAGGGCGTTTATATTTGTCTCGTCCCCGGAAATAATCGTGGGTTTATAATTAAGGAATACTTCCTACATTGGGTACGAGGCATTTTGGAGAAGCCTAAAGTAAATCTACGAGAGCTTATACTTAAAGTAGACAATATCGTACCATCGTGGAGAGTCGTGTCACTTTATGAAAAATTTAAGAGAAAGACGTTTATATTTGTCTCGTCCGAGAATAATCTAATTAAGGAATATTGTCTCGATTGGTACGAGACATTTTGGAGAAGCCTAAAGCAAATCCATAAGAACTCATGCTCAGAGGGGACAATATGGTACTATTGTGAAGAGTCGTGTTCATCTAACAAGCACTTTATGAAAAATTTAACATAAAGATGTTTATATTTGTCAGGGCACAGGTTGTGGGGTGGCCGCCGGTAAGATCGTTCAGAAAAAATTCTTTTCAAGTGAAGAAAAAAGATGAGGCGGCGGCGGTGGTGGCCGGAGGAATGTTCATAAAGGTGAGCATGGACGGAGCTCCGTTTCTAAGGAAGGTTGATCTCAAGATCTATGGAGGATATCCTGAGCTTCTTCAAGCTTTGGAGATCATGTTCAAATTCTCTCTTGGTAAATTTCTAATTTTATTGTTCTTTTTGATCTCTATATCTTGAAATGGAAATTTATTGAGTTGTTTTTTTTGTTCTTGTAGGGAAGTTTTGTGAGAGAGAAGGGTATAACGAGTCGGAATTCGTCCCGACTTATGAAGATAAAGATGGCGATTGGATGCTCGTCGGTGACGTTCCATGGGAGTAAGTTTCATATCTCTATCTATAATGAATTTTCGTGCAACTTTTTCGATTAAAACTCGTGTTTTAGGATCAGGTTTAGGGTT